>NC_135332.1:388785-566285 GCF_023851605.1 Tamandua tetradactyla
GCCCGGAGCTCACGGCCTGGGCCTCACCAGGGGAGCCTGGAGTGAATAAGGGCCCAGGACGCGCTGGCTTGTGCAGGTCCCTACAAGTCCTCACCGCCGTTGCTGTCCAGTCATTGCAGGGGATCAGTCGTTCGGGCAAACACAGGAGCGGCACAGAGGGGGACGGGGCAGCAGGACACCCCAGCGTCCCACGCTGTCAACTCCCACCCCAGCGGGACACCCCCCCCCCCCGCAACCCCTCCCCCCACCGCGTCTCTCTCACCCGCAGACCCATCGCGGCTGCCCCCAGCACGGCCGCTGGGAAACGTAGTTTTCAGACATCCGAATCAGGAGCCACGGTGCGCGTCTGTATTGATCTATTTCTAAACATTATTATATAAAAAAAAAAGCCAGAGACGCACGGTGAGAATTGAAACACGGCAGAAGGAGTGGAGTGAGTCAGACCCAGTAGGGCAGGCATTGCGGGTCCACTCAGGGCAGCCGCGGGGGCCAGGGCCCAGGGTGGGCCTTGGGGCGCTGATGCCGGACGGGGCGCTGACGCCGGACGGGGCGCTGGGAGGGGTTGAGATGCCAAAGCTTATGTTGTACTTATATTTCCACAATTAAAAATGAAAAAGAGTATGAATACTGAATCACCATATTGATATTTCTTTTTAGTCTCCAATATCTTAGAGAAGCTGGGAAGAAATACCCGATATTGTGGAATGGTACCACATGCCATACTTTGAAATTTGTTCTGTAACTACTTGTTAAAATGTACTTTGAAATTTATCGCTTTTTTGTATATATTTTATTTCACAATAAAAAAGGTTTAAAAAAATAACATGCCAGCAAAATGCTTCACAGATACTAATGCTCAATAAATGTATTCATTCATAAAAAAAAAAATGAAAAAGAGACGATGGCAATCAACTGCAATACATGATCCTAGACTGGATCTAATAATGGAAGAGAAAAGGCACAAAAGGACATTATTGGGGCATATCAACTATTGGAATATGGACTGAAAGTTTATATCAATGTTAAATTTCTCGAACTTGGTAGCTGCACTTGAGGTTGTTACATAGGGAAATTTTCTTGTTTTTATGAAGCATTATGCATTCAAGGGTCAGGATGTATGCAACCCACCCTCAAATGTTCAGAAAAGAGAGACAGAGAGAGAGCAAATATGGCAAAATGTTAAAATTGGTGAATCCGTGTATCTGGGAAATGGGGCATGTTGGAATTTTCTGTATTGGTTTTGTGTTATTTTTTGTTTCTAGCTTCGTTCCATTGTGGTAGAAGTAACACTGCATGATTTCAATATTTTTAAATTTATTGAGTTCTTTTGTGATCCATGTGCCCTTGAAAAGTAGGCGTATTCTGCAGTTGTTGGGTGAGGGTCCTGCATGTGTCGGTCGAACCTGTGGTTTACGTGTTGTCCAAGTCCTCTATTTCCTCATTGACCTTCTCCCTGGTATAAAAGTGTCCTATTGAAATCACCAGCTGTTGTTGTGGACCTGCTTCTCCCTTCAATTCTGTCAATGTTTGCTTCACATATGGCACTGTATTAGCTAGGGTTCTCAAGAGAAACAGAATCAGCAGGAAATATCCGTAGATATAAAATTTATAAAAGTGTTTCATGTAGCTGTGGGAATGTAGAGTCCAAGGTCGTAGGACAGGTCGCAAGGTGTCAAGTCCGGTGAAGGTCCTCAGCAAACTCTAAGGAGAGGCTGGTTGAAGGAGGTAGAGCCTGTCTCTTCTGAATCCTCCTTAAAAGCCTTCCAGTGATTAGATTAAATGTCACTCCCTGCAAAAGACACTCCCCTTAGCTGATTACAAATACAATCAGCTGTGGATGCCACCATGTAATCATGATTTAAGTCCATGAAATGTCCTCATAGCAACAGACAGGCCAGCACTTGCCCGACCAGGCAACAGGTACCACCACCTGGCCAAGCTGACACATGAACCTGACCATGACAGGTACATATACGTTTATCCTTCTTATATCTTCTTTTGAGCCGACCCCTTTATCGGAGTTTAGTGTCCTTCTTTGTCCATTGTAACAGTTTTTGACTTAAAGTCTATTTTGCCTGATATTTGTATAGTTATTCCAGCTCTTTTGATTATTATTTACATGATGTTTTAGTTTACTGGCTGCTGGAATGTGATACACCAGAAACAGAAAGGCTTTTAAAAAGGGGATTTTGTTAAGTTTCAAGTTTACATATTTCAAGGCTGTGAAAATGTCCAACTAAAGGCAAAGGCTATAAATGTCCAAATTAAAGCACCAACGAGAGGTTACCCTCTTTACTCAAGAAAGGCTGATGAAGTTCAGGGTTTCTTTCTCAATTAGAAAGCATATGGTGAACACGACGACGTCTGCTAGCTCTCTCTCCAGGCTTCTTGGTTCATGAAGCTCCCCTGGGGCACTCTCCTACTTCATCTTCAAAGATCGCAGGCTGGTGGACTCTGCAGTTCTTGTGGCTCTCAAGGATCTCATCATTCTCTCATCATTCCAACAAAGAACTCTTTCCAAAATGCTTCCTCTTTTAAAGGATTCCAGTAAAGAAATCAAGACTCACCTAGAATGATGGAGTCACATCTCCCTCTATTTAAAAGTTGATACTCACAATTGGGTGAGTCACATCTCCATGGAGATAACCTAATCAAGAGATTCCAACCTACGTTATAGAATAGGGATTAAAAGAAAGGGTGCTCCCAAGGGGTGGATCACGATTAAAACATGGCTTTTCTAGGGAACATAATCCTTTCAAACCAGCAGAGAAAACCCACAGGTGACATGCTTCCATGTTTTCAGACTGTAGGGCAGAAGTTAACTTAGTGGGTCTAGAGATAAAACTTAATGAAATAGACGAGGAAAGACCAGAATGTTATGCTGAGAATGATTAAGTGTTGTTTTGGGGCGTCGTCATTTCGGTTGTTGATCACCGCTGTGAGTGTAGGTGAGTGTGTGCTGTGTGGCTAGGAAATCGGATTTCTAACAGGGATCTTGGCCGATGACGAAGCCCCTGACTTCCCTAGAAGCGGGGTAGCCCCCAGAAGAGAGCAAACATTCAAATTGGTAAGAATATATGTGCCCCTGACTCAAAGCCCAACCCTGCAGTGGTGGGCTGTTGGGTGGGGGGGCCTCTCTGGACCTCAGTTTCTTCATCTGAGTGCCTGCTTTGTAGGGTCAATTATTGTAACACATAAATGACATAATCAGCAAAGTGTTTAGCATAGCACCTGGCATATCATCATTATCGCTACTGTTAATAGCAGCGTTGATTATGCTAATGAACAGTGATTGATTAACGCTAAATAGGAACACTACTTATTACCATTCATTGGTAAAATAGATGGGGAAGCAGCACCTGCCCCTCTGGATGGAGAAGGTGACCACCCTGGCTGGGGGTTTGTGTGCCCCAGGGCCTGCAGCACTCACGGCAGCCCCTCATGGGAGCGGAGGGCAGACGGGACAGTGCTTCTCCCTGGCTGTGTCTGGAAGGCCTGGCACGACTGGGGACAGGGTCTGCACTCCCAAGGCCCTTTCAGGGCCATCTGTGGACCGCTCCCTGCCTGGCCCTGCCCTGGGCCGACCCAGCTGCTGTCCCACACCAGCCACAAGCTCAGCTGACCCCCTCCCAGGTCCCCCGGCCACAGTCCAGGGCCAGTGCCCAAGCGCAGCCCTGGCGCCTCCCGCATGCGCTCGAAACCCTTCCCCTCGGGAAGACTGTGTGGTCCCCTCGGAACGCAGTCTCGCAGCCTGCTCACCGCCCTCCCCAGCTCTACGTGACCTCAAGGCCTTCTCCTTCTCAGCTGACAGGAGTGGCTTGTTAGGGACCACAAACATGCGATGGAGATGGGGACAGACAGGGCAGAGGGATGGGGCCTAAAAACAAGAGCCGCCATCCCTTCCCTCCCCTGGCAGTGGACACGGCGGCCAGGCCCCTGTTACCTCCGCTGCCAGTTCCGGCACGCATGGGCCCCCAACCCCCACCCCTGGGCAGGAGGCGGCTAGAGCCTGGAGACCTGCAGGGTGGGTTACATTTGCTTTCTGGAGTCCCTGGGGGCTGGGGAGTGGCAGTGGTATGGTCAAAAAGCGCTGCAGGCACATTCCCAGAGCATGGCCCTCCAAGGAGGCTAAAGGTTATTCAAGTTGCAAAATTGTCGGTGGAATTTCTGAGGTTGATTCTGATGCAACATCCAGCGTGCTGTGCCCCCCCCCCCCATAGATCCATGGGTTCTTCCTACTTTAGAAACAGATACGACTTTCCTGCCTGCATCCTTCAGTTCAGAGGACAGCTGTAGCAGTCGGTGGCTGCACAAAGCGCAACATTCTTTCAGAAAGTAAAAATGAATTTGCAACAAAATGACAGCGAGAAGGGCAGCTCCAGGCCAGGGCTCTGGACAGACTGGGTTCCTAACCCGGGAAGGAGGCCCCAGGGGCCCGGCCCGCCCCCTGCACCCTGCCTCAGGCAGCTGATCAGTCCTCAGAGGCCCTGACCCTATTGATGGGTGCAGCGGGAGGAGGAGAACCCCAAGACTTGGGGCTGTGTTTCCCAGCACAGCAGCGATTCTCCAAGCAGGGTGGCGGGACCTACAGCACCAGCCCTGGGATTGGGTGAGAAATGAAGATTTCCTGGCTCCATCCCGTCCCACTAAATCATGACCTCTGGGCACTGCCCAGCACCTGCTTCAGAAAGTTCCCCAGGGATTGCCTTCTGCTTTCAGGTTTGAGATCCACTGCTGCAGGACCTGAGCCATTTCTAAATCGAACCTGGAAAATCTTATCTCAGCGTCCCCCTTTCCTTCACTGACCATACAGATCCCATTTTCCCTCATTTCATTTTGACCCAAGTCTTTTGCTGGTTCCCACATTCGTGCCTTTAATCTGTGACCTGGGTTCACTCCCTGTTTACAAGGAACTGTGTGAAGTTTCTGTCCCCTGTTGGGACACGGTGGATACTGGGGGGGGGGGGGGAGTGCTGGGGGAGACGCTGGGGGGTGCTGGGGGAGGCGCTGGGGAGGATGCTAGGGGGTGATGGGGGGGGCGCTGGGGGGCCCGGGGGGGGCGGGAAGCCGGGGCCTGGAGCTGCATAGTCTGGGGGGGGGGGGGGTGCGGAGCGAGCAGCCCAGTCCATGGCACCTGCAGGCCCCCAGCCTTGGTGAACCAAAACCTGCCCCCAAGCGCTGCCCTTCCCGCGGGGGGCCGGGACGGACTTTCTTCCGCCCCAGCTCCGGTGAGGTGTCCTTAGAGGATGGGCGGTGGGTGTGGCAGGGCTGCTCTGGAACTCATTTTCGGCTGGCAGCGGCGGTGGGAGGTTCTAACTCTGCAGCATCCCTGTGGCATCTCCCGGAGCCTGCACAGGCTCTTCTCGCGCTGCTCTTTGTAAGTACAGCTGATGGATGCAATGTGACAAGGAAAGGGAAATCTGTCGGCACCGCTTTCTCCTGCTGCCTTCACACAATTCAAGGCAATGATATGGGAAGAGAAGTGCAGGCTCTAAATGTCACCCCGTGTCTGAGCAATGCTTGCCCTGGGAAAAATGGGTTGGGAGCTCATGTTGAATCCGTTTGGGTGGTATGCGCTTGTGCCATGCTCCCCAAGAGCCTGCCCCCCTGAAAACTGGGGGGGGGCAGTGGCTTCTGAGCCATTGGGAGAACATCCGTCACCCTCCTCACGCCCAGCAGGGCCTGCAGGGACCCAGGTGGCGGCTGCCCTGTGGGTAGGGCCGTGGGCAGGAAGGAGGCGGTGCCCTGGCCGGCCTGGGGCCTGAGACCCGGCTGTCCCACGCCCGGAGGGCAGGCTGCTTGCATGCCTGAGTGCGCCCGGGATTCTCTCCGGGGTCCCGCTGAGCCTGGCAGGACAGAGGGTCCGATGCACACCGTACTGCTGCACCTGCCACGAAACCAAAGGCAGCAGGAGACTCTTGGTTGGACTCTGGACAAAAAGAAAATGCTGTAAAGGTTGCTCTTGGGACAATGGGGGACATCTGCATAAAGGCTATCGGATGGACGGTCGTTTTGTATGACCATGAGATTCCCTGTGTATAATGAGTGTACTGTGGTTATGTAGGAGAATGTACGAGTTCTTGGGCAATACATGCTGAAGTATGTCTGCGAGTAATTCTCACAGAATTGGGGGATGTGGGAACAGATACAAAACAGGGTCACCCATGAGCTGCTCATTATTGAGGCTGGGTGAGGGGTGCTTATTTGAGGGCTTGTTATAATATTTGCTACTTTCGTTTATTCTAAAATATTTTTCACGGTAAAGTATTTGTTTGTTTGTTTGTTTTAAGCTAGTACAGAGCCCTGACCCCATCAAGAAGGTGGAGTGAGATGCTTCACCCCCATGGAAGCTTTGAACACCCAGCGAGAGCCAGCAGGCACTGTTCTCACAGCTCCAGAAAGCAGTGGCAGGGCGAGAGCTGGATGAAGGAAAAGCCATCTTAAAAAGTAGTGGGATCGCCTGGCACCCACACAGACCCACCACGTGGCATATTACCATCAACCCGTCCAATGCCAAAGATAAAGAGAGAATTCTGAAAGCTGCAGGAGAGACGCAGCATGCCACATCCAAAGCAGCCTCAGTCAGATGGTCTTGGGGTGACGTATTTAAAGTGCTGAAAGCATAAACTGCCATCCAAGAATTCCATATCCAGCAAAATTGTCATTCAAAAATGAGGGAGAGACTGAGACACTCCCAGATAAACAGCAGCTGAGTCACCCCTGGACCTGCCCTAAAGGAGATGCTAAAAAGAGCTCTGCAGACTGAAGGAAAGGCCAGTAGACAGGAGGTACTGGGAATAAAGAGCTGCAGTGAGGGCAACACGGGGTGGATATTATGCCAGAACTGCTGTACTTTTGGTTTGTAACTCCACTTTCTACTTCCCACAGGAACTGAAAGGCAAATGCAGATAATGCAATACTAAACCAGTGGCTTGGGGCTCAATGTGTGAACACGTGATAGTGACAAGAGCTACATAACGGCAGGCTGGAAGCACAAGGAACATGTGTGGGTGTTATTGAAGTCAGTTTGGTATCCAAGAAAACAAGATCATTACAGATTGAAGATGGTAAACTCAATTCCCACGGTAACGGCAAAGAAAATACTGGAGCCCACGTAAGCACGCAGAACCTGAAAGCGGAGCCAGGAGGCCGGGCCATGGCGGGCGGAATCCGAGCTCATGGCTAGTGGCAAGAGCATGCCTGTTTGGGGAAATGGGAGGTGTTGGTGTCGGAAGGGGGTGAGGGCACCTCGATGTGGTAAATGCGGTTAATCCACCGAAGAGCTTGGGAGTGGCTGAGCAGGAGACTTTAGGCTGTGTAAATGTTCCTACAAAACAAACAGCAACAACGACAACAGGAGTAAGAGCACTAAAGAGGCGACGGCAGTGACAGCTGTTCGTGATCGTGGATGGACAACAAGGGGGAGACCAGGCGCAAAGGGGCATCGTAGGGACGTATGTGGAAACTGGAATACAGACTGCACGTTCACATCAAGGTTACATTGTTGCACTTGGTAATGCGTGTAAGCATGCACTCACGGACACAGTGAATGTCCCTGTTCTCCGGAAATGTGCATGGCAGGGTTGAGTGTTCAGGAGCACAACGCACACAGTCTACACTTAGGAGTTCGGAAAATGGATTGATAGACAGACAGACAGACAGATGGGTTGATTGGGGGATAATAGAATGATACAGCAAATACGGTGAAGTGTTGAGAATGTGGATCTGGGTATTTGAGGGGATAGAGGCATGTGTGAGTTCTCTGTTTTGGCTTTGTCGTTAGTTTTGGAACTGTCCAGTAAGTTTGAAAGTGTTTCAGAATAAAAAGTGTAAAAACCTTTTAAAAAAGCTATTAGATGTGGGGAAAACTATACACACACATGCTTTTTAAAAAATGATTTCACCTTTAACATTAAAATGTGTAGCAACAGGCGGGCCACGGTTGGTCAGCAGGCAGAGTTCTCGGCTGCCATGCCAGAGCCCGGGTTCGATTCCCAGTGCCTGTCCATGTAAAAAAAAAAAAAGGAAGAAAAAAAGTGTGGCAAAACTCGGAAAGCATCCACCACAAATGCAAGATATTGTAAATAAAAAGGAAGTCACATCCTAAAAGATATGTGTGTCCATACATGTATCGGAGTATATATGCGGAGGGGGGTGTTTGCGAGTGTGTTTAAGCTCACACACCAGATGTTGTGTTTGGGATCAGGGGCTGTAGTTCCTTTTGGAACAAGAAACTATTATGCACACTATACCTGTATTAATCTTCTATTTCTGAGTAACAGATCATTGCAAATTTGGCCGTTTAGAATATCATCTGCACAAAAGGACAGATATGTATGATTCCCTGTGTATGACATTTCTAGAATAAGCATATTCATAGAGACCGAAAGAGGGGGCAGAAGGGAGACACTGCCTAATGAATATAGAATCTGCAGATCAGTGTCGGGAGTTTTAGCCTCTTAGCAATATTAAATCTTCTGACTCGTGAACTGGGGATGTCTTTCCATTTACTTAGATCTTCTTTAATTTCTTTCAAATTGTGTAAGTTTTCCACTTGTTTTGTTAAACTTATTCCTAAGCATTTTATTATTTTTGTTGCTATTGTAAATGGAATTGTGTGGATTTTTCTTTTTAATTTTATTTTCAGATTATTTATTGCTGGTGTATGGAGAAACAGTTGATTTTTTTCTTTTTTTTTAATAATTAACGGAAAAAAAGAAATTAACCCAACATTTAGAAATCATACCATTCTACATATGCAATCAGTAATTCTTAACATCATCACATAGATGCATGATCATCGTTTCTTAGTATATTTACATCAGTTTAGAAGAACTAGCAACACAACAGAAAAAGATATAGAATGTTAATATATAGAAAAAAAATAAAAGTAATAATAATAGTAAAAAAAAAAACAAAAAAAACCTATAGCTCAGTTGCAGCTTCATTCAGTGTTTTAACATGATTACTTTATAATTAGGTATTATTGTGCTGTCCATTTTTGAGTTTTTGTATCTAGTCCTGTTGCACAGTCCCTTCAGCTCCAATTACCCATTATCTTACCCTGTTTCTAACTCCTGCTGGACTCTGTTACCAATGACATATTCCAAGTTTATTCTCGAATGTCGGTTCACATCAGTGGGACCATACAGTATTTGTCCTTTTGTTTTTGGCTAATCTCACTCAGCATAATGTTCTCTAGGTCCATCCATGTTATTACATGCTTCATAAGTTTATCCTGTCTTAAAGCTGCATAATATTCCATCATATGTATATACCACAGTTTGTTTAGCCACTCTTCTGTTGATGGACATTTTGGCTGTTTCCATCTCTTTGCAATTGTAAATAACACTGCTATAAACATTGGTGTGCAAATGTCCGTTTGTGTCTTTGCCCTTAAGTCCTTTGAGTAGATACCTAGCAATGGTATTGCTGGGTCGTATGGCAATTCTATATTCAGATTTTGAAGAACCGCCAAACTGCCTTCCACAGTGGTTGCACCATTTGACATTCCCACCAACAGTGGATAAGTGTGCCTCTTTCTCCGCATCCTCTCCAGCACTTGTTATTTTCTGTTTTGTTGATAATGGCCATTCTGGTGGGTGTGAGATGATATCTCATTGTGGTTTTGATTTGCATTTCTCTAATGGCCAGGGAGATTGAGCATCTCTTCATGTGCCTTTTGGCCATTTGTATTTCCTCTGGTAGGTGTCTGTTCAAGTCTTTTTCCCATTTTGTAATTGGGTTCTGCCTTTTTGTTGTTGAGTTGAACAATCTCTTTATAAATTCTGGATACTAGACCTTTATCTGATATGTCGTTTCCAAATATTGTCTCCCATTGTGTAGGCTGTCTTTCTACTTTCTTAATGAAGTTCTTTGATGCACAAACGTGTTTAATTTTGAGGAGCTCCCATTTATTTATTTCCTTCTTCAGTGCTCTTGCTTTAGGTTTAAGGTCCGTAAAACCGCCTCCAATTGTAAGTTTCATAAGATATCTCCCTACATTTTCCTCTAACTGTTTTATGGTCTTAGACCTAATGTTTAGGTCTTTGATCCATTTTGAGTTAACTTTTGTGTAAGGTGTGAAATATGGGTCTTCTTTCATTCTTTTGCATATGGATATCCAGTTCTCTAGGCACCATTTATTGAAGAGACTGTTCTGTCCCAGGTAAGTTGGCTTGACTGCCTTATCAAAGATCAAATGTCCATAGATGAGAGGGTCTATATCTGAGCACTCTATTCGATTCCATTGGTCGATATATCTATCTTTATGCCAGTTGATTTTTGCACGTTGGTCTTGTTTCGTACAACTTTGCTGATCTCAGTTCTAGGTCCTAATAGTCTTTTGACTTTCCTTATGATTCTTTTTGTCATTCGAAGGTTCATATTTTCATATAGTCAAATGTACTGGTTTGTGCTTTTTTTTTATTCCTTCTGTCTTTTGAGTCATTAATAGAAAAGCTTGTCAACACATCGATTTTAAAGGAGGTATGTGCTTGTTTTCTTCTAATAATTATTTAGTTTTAATTTTTACATTTAGTTTTTTGACCTATTTTGAGTTTTTTCTGGTGGATGGTATTAGACTAAGCTATATAGACTGACTAACTGAAGAAGGGACTTGATCCTGTTCAGTGTTTCCTTTGGGCAACTCCTATGCTAAGCACTTTATGTGCAGTAGCTCTTCTAATTAATTCAACAACCCAAGTAAGACCAAGTATTATTATTGAAAAACCTAAGGGTTAGAGAGATTAAGTAACGTGTCCAGGCTTAAACAGCTAGTGAGTTCCTCAGCTAACATTTGAACACAGGTAATGATGGTTCTTCCAGACTTTACACTTTTCACTGCTTTCTCTTCCTCTAGGTTCTTACCTGCAAGAATACCTTCTGATTCTTAAAAGTAGTTAATCTGTCTGGGTCATTTGATTAATTCCTGTTTTAGATGCAATGCTAGCTCTAGTATAGCTTGTACATTTTTACATCACATACTTTATAAGGAAAATAAACTTATAAAGTTTAGGTCTAGTTAAAGTTCAATGTAGTAATCTGAAAATACAATCTTTTTATTTTATCTAAAACTGTCGTGTTCCTCAAAGATTTTAAACTCTGGGGTTAGAATGTTTGCTATTGAGAGTTAAGAAAGATGGTATTAAGAAAAATCATGAGGGTGGGCCACAGTGGCTCAGCAGGTAAGAATGCTTGCCTGCCATGCCGGAGGACCCGGGTTTGATTCCCGGTGCCTGCCCATGTAAAAAAAAAAAAAAAATCATGTTTTTATATTCTCTTCCTCTAAATTTCACATGCCTAGAACAACAAAAATTGCCATTTTGTACGTGAAAGAGCATTTAAGGAAATTTATACTCTTGTTATCTGTAAACTGTCTTTAGAAATATTTAACACTGGTATGATCTTCATTTGTCTTTTAATGTGATTCTGGACCATTTCTCCCTGTGGTTAATTGACTATGCTCTGAACATGTAAATTTATGTTACTATAAATAAAATAAAATTAGTAAAGCAAATCTGTTATAGAAAGTAAAAAAAAAAGGCTATCACGTCTGGTCTCTCTGCTCCTGCCTGCCCCACAGCTAACCTCACCCACCCGTGCTTCCCAGCCGCAGCTCTGAGCCGCGATGCTGGAGGTCAGAGTCAGTGGCGTGGCCGGTGGGCGCCTGGTGACGGGGCTGCGGTCAGCTCCGGCCACATGGACGCTGTCACCATCACGGCCCTCACTGACCTCAGCACACGTTCTCCGCATTCCAGGGGGACCCCCGTGGCGGGTGGGAGGCCCTGGGCTGTGAAGCCCACCTCCAGCCTCCAGGAGAGAGACATCGCCCCAGCGCTGAGCGTCGCCCCCAGCCCCCAGCCCCCAGCCCTGAAGAACGGGGTGCTGAGAGCCTGCCTTCCCGGGTTCCCAGGCACCACCAGTAAATGTGTCACGTTAGGAATGAGATGCAGATGTACCTTTGGAAGAAAGGAAAGGGGAGACTTCCCCAGCTTCAGGTCAGAAGAACAAAGAGAAGTGAGTAATTTAAGGGCTATAAAGGGATCACAATGGCTGTGTCAGGGAGTAAAACATACAGAACTTTTCTGCTTCCTTTTTTGTAGTTGAAAAAGGGAGACATCATTGCCTTTTCAGATGATCGTGCACTTTCTTTATACTGCACCAAGATCTCAGAAAATGGTGTTTCCTTACGGGTCAGTTGCGAAGGGTGATCTGAAATCTACTAAAGTACATAGTTTATATCCGGGTTCACTCTTTGTAGTGTGCAGTTCTATGGGTTTTTTAAATTGTTTTATTCTGGTCACTCATATACAATTTAAACTTTCCTATTTTAACCACTTTCAAGTATGTAAGTCAGTGATATTAATTATGCTTATAATGTCATTCATTTTGTTTTGTTTTGTTTTACAATTCCATGGGTTGTTGCAATTTTTGTTTTAGTAACACACGCACAAGCCAAAATTTCTGATGTCATCCACTTTCAGATATAAAATTCAGTGGCATTAATCACACGCAGGGTTGCCCAAGGTCACCACAGCCCATTTCCAAAGCTTTTCTGTCATCCCAACAGAAATCTGCTCTGGTGGTTAGTTGAGTTTTTACCTCTTAGAGTAGCTGATAGAAGGTTCTGTTGATGATAAAGGGGCAGTTTTCCTCTTTGCTCTCCATCTGTGGATACGGAAATCCACACTCTGTACTCCTGAGGCTGTAGCTCTGTAATAAAGCCCAGCAGCGGCCAGGACCAACCCACAGGCAAAAGCCGTAGGTTTGCCAACCTCCCCCAGCAAGAGAGGCCCAGGAGAACCTCCTCAGACAGGCCGACACAGATTTATTATAGGATCGGGGAAAGGCAGTTTATGTAAAATTAACATGAAACAGTGATGTGAAAGGCTTAAAGCAAATAGGAGTCTGTGTAGGAGGGTTAACATGAGGCCAGCTCTACTAATGGAGAGGCAAAGACATTGGGACATATGAAAGAAAAATGGAGTGTGGCCTGTAAGCTTCATATCTACGTTAAATTGCTTTGATAACTGCACTTAGGGTGGTTCCATAAGTGTTTGGTTTGCTAAAGCTGCCAGAATGTGATGTACCAGAAATAGATTGGCTTTTTTTTAACATGGGCAGGCTCCGGGAATTGAACCCGGGTCTCTGGCATGGCCGGTGAGAACTCTGCCACTGAGCCACCATTGCACCATCCTAGACTGGCTTTTACAAAGGGGATTTATTGGTTCACAAATTTACAGTAACACCATGAAAATGTCCCAATTAAGGCATCAACAGGACGATACCTTCTCTGAAGAAAGGCTGGTGGCACTTGGGAAGTGCCACATCACAGCAGAAGCCATGTGGCTGGAGTCCACTGGTCCTTCTCTCCCAGATTTAGCTCTGGTTTCAGTGGCTTTGTCTCAGCTCCTGTGAGTCCTTTCTTAGAACCGTGGGGTGTTTCTCTCTAAACTCTCTGCAAATGTCTCTGCCTTTTCCTCTCCGAAAGGCTCCTGGTGAAAGACTAAGACCCGCCTTGAGTGGGGCTGTGTCACATCTCACTTGGAATGACCTGACCAAAGGCTCCGGCCCACAACAGGTCTGTGCCCTCAGGGGTGGGTTAAAGGACACGGCCTAACCTGGGGACAGAACAGCTCCAAACTACCACAATAAATGTATAAACTTGTTCTTAGGAAATGTTAAGTATTTAAGAAGTATGATGTATGCAGCCTTCTCTCAAACATTTGGCAAATAGGTAAACAGACAGATGAATGTGCAGGCGGAAGTGACACTCAACAGCCCTGGGAGCTCCTGGAGAAACGGAGGCCTCAGCTAAGGGCTGGTGTCATGAGAATTCTTGACTCAGTTGCAGGAAAGAATTCAAGGACTAGGCAGTGTGTGCAGCCAAACAGTTTCATCAGCTCCATGCTGGAGGGCCCCCCAAATTCTAGGCTGGCTGCTGTGGAGCTCCGCGGGAATTCTCTGCTGATGCTGGAGAGCCCTGGGAATTCCCAGAGGGGTCGAGACCCCAGAGGGCAGACACCTCATCGGAGCTAGACTCAGCACCGGGACAAACTCCCAGCTCAAACCTTCAATGCGTGCGAAAGCGCACGCTGGAAGGCAGAGAAGCGCTGACCTTCTCCTAAGGAGCAGCTGCCATCTGAAGCCGGGATCCCGCCTTATGGGCTTGAGTGGCCCTTCCAGGTCTGGCTGTACTTCTCATTCGGGGGGGGCTGCACTTTTCCCTGGATCTGAGTGAGGGTTGTGTGTGCCGGGCTGGGTGTGCAGGGCTGTGTGTCCAGGGCTGTGTGTGCACAGGGCTGTGTGTGCGGGGCTGTGTGTGCGGGGCTGTGTGTGTGGGGCTATGTGTGTGCAGGGCTGGCTGTGCAGGGCTGTGTGTGGGGGGGTGTGTGTGCCGGGCTGGGTGTGCGGGGCTGGTGTGCGGGGCTGTGTGTGCGGGCTGTGTGTGCGCAGGGCTGTGTGTGCGCAGGGCTGTGTGTGCAGGGCTGTGTGTCCGCAGGGCTGTGTGTGCACAGGGCTGTGTGTGCAGGGCTGTATGTGCGGGGCTGGGTGTGTGGGGCTATGTGTGTGCAGGGCTGGGTGTGCAGGGCTGTGTGTGTGCGGGCTGGGTGTGCGGGGCTGTGTGTGCGGGGCTGGGTGTGTGGGGCTATGTGTGTGCAGGGCTGGCTGTGCAGGGCTGTGTGTGTGTGGGGCTGTGTGTGCGGGGCTGGGTGAGTGGAGCTGTGTGTGTGCGGGGCTGTGTGTGCGGGGCTGGCTGTGCAGGGCTGTGTGTGCAGGGCTGGCTGTGCAGGGCTGTGTGTGGGGCGGCTGTGTGTGCAGGCTGGGTGAGTGGAGCTGTGTGTGCGGGGCTGGTGTGGGTGCCAAAAGGAGCTTCTGTTATGGGGTTTAGGGTTGCCCCTCCCCATAGGAAGGATGCAGCAAGTGTGGCAAATGTTAAGGTTTGGTGGGTCTGGGCATCTGGGTGGGGGTCTGTTGAAGTTTTCTGTGTGTTTTACATTATTTTTGCAACTCTCCTGTAAGCTTGAAATTCTTTCCAAGTAAAAGTTGTTTTAAAATGTGGGACATTGTGTCCAAAACCCGGCCTGTGGGATTGAGTGCCTGGGTTGGGAGCGGAGGCTACTTGTGTGTCCCAGAAAATTCACTCCACCAACACGATTTCAAGAGGAGCCTGGGGTCTGAGCCGACGCGTCTCAGCTCCGCCCTCTGTGGAGCGTCAAGGGCAGTTTTTCATGGGTTCGCAGTCCTCACACGTCGTGGTCACCGAGTGACGCCATGGGTTCGTGGCAGGCAGAAAGTGTGGCGGCCTGGGGACGGGCTGTTGCGGGGCGGCCTGGGGCGCCTCAGGGCGCTGCTGACCTGCTGCGGCCGCGTGGGCCGGGGCGCGAGGGGGGGACACCCGCCCCGCAGGGCCCCGCGCGCCCAGGTCGGGGACAGCGACGCCGGGTCGCGGCGGCCTCCTGGGCGCGCGGGGCCGTCACCGATGCGCCCGCGGTGCCCTCCGGCGCCCTCGAGCCTGTCAGAGGCTGGGGACCCTCTGGCGCCCGCGAGAGCGGGGAGGGCCCCGGGGGAGCGACAGGCCCCGCTGCGGGAACCAGCGGTTTCCTCGCCAGCCGGACCCTCGCGCAGCCCAAAGCCGCAGCTGCCGTCCCCGCGCCCCCCTCCGCGCCCCCCAGCCCTGCCGGGACATGCTGAGACCCATTTCCCCCAGGCCCAGATCCGGCCCAGAGCCCCCCAGTGAGCCGCCTTCCGCCCCGCAGGGTCCGCGGGGTTCCGGGACGTGCACCGGCGCCCACCCATGGCTGTCACCGCGGAGATCCCAGAACCCACGAGGGGACCGGAACAGCCGCGGATCACACTGTACTTACCGACCGGATTACCAACAGGACGCCCAGCCCCCAGGACACCCGCCCCACCCCCCGGGCTAACCAGGACACCCGCCCCACCCCCCGGGCTAACCAGGACACCCGCCCCACCCCCCGGGCTAACCAGGACACCCGGCCCCCACCCGTCCAAGACGCCCAGCCCCCAGGACACCCGCCCCACCCCCCGGGCTAACCAGGACACCCGCCCCCCACCCCCCGGGCTAACCAGGACACCCGCCCCCCCCCCCCCGGGCTAACCAGGACACCCGCCCCCCCCCCCGGGCTAACCAGGACACCCGCCCCCCCCCCCCCGGGCTAACCAGGACACCCGCCCCCCCCCCCCCCGGGCTAACCAGGACACCCGCCCCCGCCCGTCCAAGACGCCCAGCCCCCAGGACACCCGCCCCACCCCCCGGGCTAACCAGGACACCCGCCCCACCCCCCGGGCTAACCAGGACACCCGCCCCACCCCCCGGGCTAACCAGGACACCCGCCCCCACCCCCCAGGCTAACCAGGACACCCGCCCCCCCCGTCCAAGACGCCCAGCCCCCAGGACACCCCCCCACCCCCCGGGCTAACCAGGACACCCGCCCCCCCCCCCTAACCAGACACCCGCCCCCGCCCGTCCAAGACGCCCAGCCCCCACAAGGACATTCTCCTAAGTCTGCATCTGCGCTGTCCGTTCTGCAGTTCGCAGCTACATGTGGCTGTCGAGTACTTGCAGTGTCGTTAGTGTGACTGAGGAACTGAGTGTTTAAGCTTATTTAACTTTAATGAATTGGAGTTCAAGCTGATAAGTTGATTCCTGACTCAGTCATTGGGAACCTGAAGTGTTTGGAACGACACGGGATGTGACTCTTCCTCTTTTGAGGGTGGATAGTGATATTTAGAAGGAAGATTTGAGCTTAGCTGTGGAGACAGCAAACCTGTCTGGCTGGGGTCCTGGGACCCCTCCAGGACCAGCCTGAGACCCCGGGTTTGCAGACAGGAAGGATTTATCGCTGAGTGCAAAGCAGGAGATCTGACGTCTTACTCGCCTAAAAATCTGTCTTTCTGAACTGCAGTAACTGAGAGTTTTATAATGTTGGAAGAGGGGCAGTTTCAGGATGCTGAGCATAATGGCCCGAGAAGACGAGGCTGGAGATTGTCTGATCATTGCGCATTGCTGATTGAGTCTCACGCATAGTCACAGTGTCCATAAGAAGATGGTGGCCTTGGTGCAGTGACGGGCATGGCTTTGAGTACTATAACGAGGTACAGATCACTTATAGGTTAAGGTTTCAGCTACTGGGACGTCAGGCAGGCAGACTTTGGCTCAATTCAGCTTAGCCTAGCAGGAAGGTTTGGGGCCTGGGGTGGGTAGTCGGTGCTGACCCAGGTTCCTGCGCTCGTCAGCGTGAGGGGCTGTCTTTATGATCATGAGACTCTACAGTTGAAAAACAGGCTACTGGGGTACAGGTGGGGCCAGTTAGAGATTTTTACAATCACAAGACAAAGGCTATACATTTATACGATCCTTTCCGAAGGTCAGAGCAGCTGGACCCTAGCTCAGCATCCCCAGGCATTTCCCTCCAGCCATTCTACAAACCGTGAGAAAGTAAGAAAGCATCTGTATAATGATACCCATGGTCATCTGATAATTCTTCCCTCCTGTTGCAATAGCAGCCAGCCTTCAAGGTGTTCGGTTCCCATCGGCACACATTTGGAGACCTGTGTCCGGGAGGAAGCCAGCGGGGCAGCGTAGGGGGAGAGTCCGAGAGTGGACGCCAGCCTTCCTGCTCACCAGCAGCATCTTGGTGGTTACTTATGCTCTCTGGGCCTCAATTTCCCCACCTGTAAAAAGCGACACTGACACTTCCCAGGGTTTTCGTGGGGATGTGGAGTGAGTGGGTGTGTTGAAAGTGCCTGGCTCACAGGAGGGAGCGGAGGTTTCTTTGGATCCCCAGGTACCGTCTTGGCACGAGGAGGGCCGCAGGGTGGCTGAGGCACCGCCTTCTCTCCACAAGCACTCACCGTCCAGGGAGGAAGAGCCCAGGTGGACAAGCAATAAAAGGCGAGCTGTGGCAGGTGGACAATAGAAGTGCTAGAGCGAAGCAGAGCAAGAAGAGACAAGCTCATCGCTGAGGGTTGGCAGGGCCATCTCACGCAGCTCCCCTCCCAGTGCCCAACCTCCTCGGCACCGCTTCTGCCCTCAACCAACCTCCGCTGGCATCTCTGTGCTGACGGGATTGGTGTTAGATGCCTGGTCTTTGCATCCTAGTCTGTCGTGGGACAGCTGCACCATAAACCACCTTTCTCATTGGGATCTGCGCTCTCCTCTGTGCTGTGCCGACCTCTGGTTGGGTTGGGTTTTCTCCATGGGGCTGGAGAAGGAACGTGGCTTTGGATCAGCAGGCCTGGGGCAGGTCGCTGCTGCAGAACTAGGCGGTCTGACTGCTTCTTCCGGGGCGTGTGCATTGAGCGCATTTACTCCCCGCCCCTGGGGACTCCAACCATATCTGAATTAGGCTGCTTAACGCGGTCCCCTACCCATTGATGCTCTGTTCATTTATTTCCTGCCTATCTTTTTCTCTGTGCTTCACTTTGGATAGCTTCTATTGCTGTCTCTTCAAGTTCACAACCTTTTCTCCTGCATTGTATAATTTACTGTTGGCTCCATCTAGTATATTTTTAATCTGTCAGTGTATTTCTCACCTCTAGAAGTTTTATGTGGGTCTTTTTTATATCTTAACATATTGGTAACTTTATGTGTTTAATCTTTCCTCTAGCTTTTTGAATATATGGAATATATGTATAATAACTGTTTTAATGGCTTGTCTTCAGAGTCTGGCAACTGTTTCATTTCTGAGTTTATTTCTTGATTGATTTTTCTCTTCATCATGTGTTGTGTTTTCCTTCTTCATTGTGTGCTTGTCAATTTTTGATTGGATGCCAGACCCTGGGCATTTTACCTTGTTTAGCGCTGGATCTCTCTCTCTCTCTCTCTCCCTCCCTCCCTCTCTCTCTCTCTCTCTCTCTCTCTCTCTGTCTCTCTCTCTTTCTTTCCTCCTTTAAATATTTTTGAGCCTTGTTCTGGATCAGAGCTAAGTTACTTGGAAGCAGTTAGACCCTTTCAAGCTTTTCAGCTTTATAAGGAATTACGAGAAGAGCCTTATGTAATGCTACTTTCCTTCTATGACTGAGTCAGTAGCCTTCTTGGCACATGTGTTGGAAGTTTCCCCCGCTCTGGCTGTAGAGAACGTGAACTATTCGCAGACCTAGGTGAGCTACAATAACAGTTTTGCTGATTACTTTCTGGCAATAATTCGCTCTGCCACAGGTGTTTTACTCATATGCCTGCACTGACCTCACCTCAGCTGAACACTCGAGGGGTATAACCGGCAGATTAGAGGACCCCAGCATGAGGGGGCGCCCAGGACACAGGGCTTTCAGTGCTAAACTGGGAAACTCCCAGGCAAACCAGGACACGGTGGTTGCCCTACTTTGGGTTTCCTTACTTGTGCTGGAACTGCAAATCCCTTCCAGGATTAACCAGTGCAGTCACAGGGATCGCCTTGTTTGCGTCCCTCCCTTCAAGGATCACTGTTCTGTGTTTCCTTTTTCCAATGTCTGCAAACCATCTTCTAATATATTTTATCTGGACTTTTTGTTGTTGTTTATGGCAGAACATAAAGTCTTTCCCTGGTACACCATCATGATGGGGGTGCAATTGTTCTAATCTAGTAACATTTAGTGGAATTATTGGTGTGTTTTCATTTAGGTCTACTATTTCATTTTTTTGCTCTTTTTTGTTCCCACTGATTCTATTACCTCTTCTTCCTTTCCTGACTTATTCTGGAATATTTTAATAGTTTTATAATTATATTTTAACTTATCCATTGGCTTCTTAGCTAAACCTCATGACTATTTTTGGGCAATGTCTAATGTTATTTTAGACATTGCAATATGTACCCTTAACTTTTCACAATCTACTGAGATTTAATACTGTATCACTTCACAAAGGAAATCTTGTAACCTTTTTAGTTCACTTATCCCTTTTTCTTGTCCATTTTGTAATAGTCACTAGATATATCTATATATTATAAACCACTCAAAATAATGTTATAATTTTTGCTTTAAATAGCTATGTATATATTTAAAGCCATTAGGAGAAAAAATACTCTTTTGTATATTCCCAGATGATTACAACATTTGATGCTCTTAATTTCTTTCTGGATATCCATGTTTCTATCTGTTACCTTTCCTCTTTGGCCCACAGAACTTCTTTTTTTTTTTTTTTTTTTTTTTTTTTTTTAAGAGAGAGGGAGGAAGGGAAGGAAAGACAGAGAGAAGGAAGGAAGGATGGAAGGAAGGAAGGGAGGAAGAAAGGGAAACATCTTTAAACATTTTCTTGTTTTATTATATTTTGTTTGTTTGTTTGTTTTTTACATGGGCTGGGGCCGGGAATCGAACCGAGGTCCTCCGGCATGGCAGGCAAGCACTCTTGCCCGCTGAGCCACCGCGGCCCGCCACAGAACTTCTTAATCATTTCATCATGTTTAAGACATCATACCATTGTCTTCTGGCCTCCATTGTTTCTGGCAAAATGTCAGTGTTTTTTCGATCCTTGTTCCTCTTTATATAACACCATGTTTTTCTCTAGTCAATATTTGCTCTTTAGTATTTGTTTCCAGCAGTTTGACTATAGTGTACCTAGGCATGGTTTCTTCACACTTATCCTAATTTGGGGTCACCAATATTTTTTAACCTGTACAGTTATGTCTTTCACATATTTGAAGAAAATCCTGCCATTATTTCTTCAAGTATTTTTTTCTCTTGGTTCTCCTACTGGGGCTTGAATTATACATATCTTAGGCCTTTTAATATTGCCCCACAGGCCACTGAGGCTCTGTTCATTTCTTAAAAATAATATATTTTCTCTCTCTTTTATTCTGATTGGATGATTTCTAATGATCTCTCTTTAAGTTTATTAACTCTTTCTTACATCATCTCTATTGTGCTTTTAAGCCTACTCTAGATCTTTTTTTAATTGTGACACTGTATTTTTGAGTCCCAAGATTTCCTTTTTTAAAAAATGTAGTTTTATTTCCCTGCTGATTTTCATTTCAAGCATATTTTCCTTTACCTCACTGAGCACAGTCATCATAGTTGCTTTGAAATCCTCCTATGTGAATATCAGTATCTGATACATCTTTGGTGTGGGCTCAATTGACTGTCTTCCCTCTTAAAAATGACTCACATTTCCTATTTCTTCATATCAAATATTTTTTGGATTGTATACTGGACATTGTGATGCTGTATTATTGACTGTCTTGATTTTGTTCTATGCCTCTGAAGAGAGTTGATGTTTTTGTTTTAGGAGGCAATCAACTTGGCATTTAACTGTCTCTTGGGCAAGTGCTTAAATCTCTCTTCAGTTTTGTTGTTGTTGTTATATCTGGGCTGCTTGGAAGCTGCTCCTCTCACAAACGGTTCAATGATCAGCCAGAGACTTGGGAATCATTTATACAAAGACTCTGAGGTTCCCCTTTCTGCCTCTGTCTTCACTTTTCAGTAGTTTTGTTTGTTCTGTGCTTGGTCCTCTGTGTTTTCAATCCAGAAAGACTGTTGGTTTTCTGTCAAAGTTTAGTTTTCCTGTACATGTTCCCACCAAGTATGATCTATCTTCAGTGTGTAAGTCATGAAAAAACAAGTTACCCTTTGAGCAGTTCCTTTCTTCCTACTCTCCACCTCTCCTAAAGTCTGCCTGCTTTGGTTCACTTGCCAACAACTTTGGTATTTGATTTTTATTTTTGACAGAGATTGTAGTTATCTGTGGGAGGACTGGTCTAATAGGATCTTTCTTGACCATCCTGGAAGCAGAACTCCATGGGTATTTTGAAATTTTTAAAATTTGAAGATAAAGAAAAAATAATAACAGATAATACAGTGATGATTACATTTGAGGCCACTTTAGTCCCAAGGATGGTTGGTGTTTTAGTTTGCTAAAACTACTGGAATGCAATATACCAGAACTGGACCAGCTTTTATAAAGGGGATTTATTAGGTTGCAAGTTTACAGTTCTAAGGCTGTAAAAATGTCTAAATTAAGGCACCAACGAGAAGTTACCTTCACTCGAGAAAGACTGATGCCATCTAGACACCCTGTCAGCGGGGAAGGCACATGGTGACGTCTGTCAGCTTTCTCTACTGGCTTCTTCAAAAGGCTTCCCTGGGGGCGTTTTCCTTCTCCATCTTCAAAGGCCTCTGGCTGTGCGGGCTCCTGTCACCCCATGTCACCTAGTTTTAAAAGCTGGTCAAGTCCCACCACTCCATCGATAGCAGGTCAGGCATAGACAGCCCTTCTTCTCTACTCTGGAGGTGGGGTAAAGCCAGAGGTGTACTGGTTGGAGAGCGTCTGGCCTTTCCTTTATCACTGCCATTTCATATTCCTTCATAATTGCCTGTTAATGTGGCTGTTTTCCCCACTACCGTGTAGGATTCTTCAGGTAGGAAGTTGTCTTAATCAGCTCAGTTTCCAGCAAATACCAGACCAAGAGTATCTACTGTGGGTTTTTTTTTTTGTAATTTATTTATTTTTTAATTTTTAGTGATACAACAACCTACAAGCACATACATTCTTTTTTATTTATTTATTTATTTATGTTTATTTTTTATTTTTTATTTTTTTATTAATGGAAAGAAAGAAAAAAAGAAAAAAAATAAAAATAAAAAAAGAAATTAACACATTTAGAAATCATACCATTCTACATATGCACTCAGTAATTCTTAACATCATCACATAGATGCATGATCATCGTTTCTTAGTACATTTGCATCGGTTTAGAGGAACTAGCAACACAATAGAAAAAGATATAAAATGTTAATATAGAGAAAAGAAATAAAAGTAGTAATAATAGTAAAAAACAACAACAAAAAAACCCTATAGCTCAGATGCAGCTTCATTCAGTGTTTTAACATGATTACTTTACAATTAGGTATTATTGTGCTGTCCATTTTTGAGTTTTTGTATCTAGTCCTGTTGCACAGTCTGTATCCCTTCAGCTCCAATTACCCATTATCTTACCCTGTTTCTAACTCCTGCTGGACTCTGTTACCAATGACATATTTCAAGTTTATTCTCGAATGTCCGTTCACATCAGTGGGACCATACAGTATTTGTCCTTTAGTTTTTGGCTGGACTCACTCAGCATAATATTCTCTAGGTCCATCCACGTTATTACATGCCTCATAAGTTTATCTTGTCTTAAAGCTGCATAATATTCCATCGTACGTATATACCACAGTTTATTTAGCCATTCTTCTGTTGATGGACATTTTGGCTGTTTCCATCTCTTTGCAATTGTAAATAACGCTGCTATAAACATTGGTGTGCAAATTTCCGTTTGTGTCTTTGCCCTTAAGTCCTTTGAGTAGATACCTAGCAATGGTATTGGTGGGTCGTATGGCAATTCTATATTCAGCTTTTTGAGGAACCGCCAAACTGCCTTCCACACTGGTCGCACCATTTGACATTCCCACCAACAGTGGATAAGTGTGCCTCTTTCTCTGCATCCTCTCCAGCACTTATCATTTTCTGTTTTGTTGATAATGGCCATTCTGGTGGGTGTGAGATGATATCTCATTGTGGTTTTTATTTGCATTTCTCTAATGGCCAGGGACATTGAGCATTTCTTCATGTGCCTCTTGGCCATCCGTATTTCCTCTTCTGGTAGGTGTCTGTTCAAGTTTTTTTCCCATTTTGTAATTGGGTTGGCTGTCTTTTTGTTGTTGAGTTGAACAATCTCTTTATATATTCTGGATACTAGACCTTTATCTGATATGTCATTTCCAAATATTACTTCCCATTGTGTAGGCTGTCTTTCTACTTTCTTGATGAAGTTCTTTGATGCACAAAAGTGTTTAATTTTGAGGAGCTCCCATTTATTTATTTCCTTCTTCAGTGCTCTTGCTTTAGGTTTAAGGTCCATAAAACCACCTCCAGTTGTAAGATTCATAAGATATCTCCCTACATTTTCCTCTAACTGTTTTATGGTCTTAGACCTAATGTTTAGATCTTTGATCCATTTTGAGTTAACTTTTGTATAAGGTGTGAGATGCGGGTCTTCTTTCATTCTTTTACATATGGATATCCAGTTCTCTAGGCACCATTTATTGAAGAGACTGTTCTGTCCCAGGTGAGTTGGCTTGACTGCCTTATCAAAGATCAAATGTCCATAGATGAGAGGGTCTATATCTGAGCACTCTATTCGCTTCCATTGGTTGATATATCTATCTTTATGCCAATACCATGCTGTTTTGACCACTGTGGCTTCATAATATGCCTTAAAGTCCGGCATCGCGAGACCTCCAGCTTTGTTTTTTTTCCTCAAGATGTTTTTAGCAATTCAGGGCAACCTGCCCTTCCAGATAAATTTGCTTATTGGTTTTTCTAATTCTGAAAAATAAGTTGTTGGGATTTTGATTGGTATTGCATTGAATCTGTAAATCAATTTAGGTAGGATTGACATCTTAACTATATTTAGTCTTCCAATCCATGAACACGGTATGCCCTTCCATCTATTTAGGTCTTCTGTGATTTCTTTTAGCAGTTTTTTGTAGTTTTCTTTATATAGGATTTTTGTCTCTTTGGTTAAATTTATTCCTAGGTATTTTATTCTTTTAGTTGCGATTGTAAATGGGATTCGTTTCTTGATTTCCCCCTCAGCTTGTTCATTACTAGTGTATAGAAAAGCTACAGATTTTTGAATGTTGATCTTGTAGCCTGCTACTTGCTGTACTCATTTATTAGCTCTAGTAGTTTTGTTGTGGATTTTTCTGGATTTTCGACGTATAGTATCATATCATCTGCAAACAGTGATAGTTTTACTTCTTCCTTTCCAATTTTGATGCCTTGTATTTCTTTTCTTGCTAATTGCTTGGCTAGAACTTCCAACACAATGTTGAATAATAGTGGTGATAGTGGACATCCTTGTCTTGTTCCTGATCTTAGGGGGAAAGTTTTCAATTTTTCCCCATTGAGGATGATATTAGCTGTGGGTTTTTCATATATTCCCTCTATCATTTTAAGGAAGTTCCCTTGTATTCCTATCTTTTGAAGTGTTTTCAACAGGAAAGGATGTTGAATCTTGTCAAATGCCTTCTCTGCATCAATTGAGATGATCATGTGATTTTTCTGCTTTGATTTGTTGATGTGGTGTATTACATTAATTGATTTTCTTATGTTGAACCATCCTTGCATACCTGGGATGAATCCTACTTGGTCATGATGTATAATTCTTTTAATGTGTTGTTGGATACGATTTGCTAGAATTTTTTGAGGATTTTTGCATCTATATTCATTAGAGAGATTGGTCTGTAGTTTTCTTTTTTTGTAATATCTTTGCCTGGTTTTGGTATGAGGGTGATGTTGGCTTCATAGAATGAATTAGGTAGTTTTCCCTCCACTTCAATTATTTTGAAGAGTTTGAGGAGAGTTGGTACTAATTCCTTCTGGAATGTTTGATAGAATTCACATGTGAAGCTGTCTGGTCCTGGACTTTTCTTTTTAGGGAGCTTTTGAATGACTAATTCAATCTCTTTACTTGTGATTGATTTGTTGAGGTCATCTATTTCTTCTTGAGTCAAAGTTGGTTGTTCATGTCTTTCCAGGAACCCGTCCATTTCATCTAAATTGTTGTATTTATTAGCGTAAAGTTGTTCATAGTATCCTGTTATTACCTCCTTTATTTCTGTGAGGTCAGTAGTTATGTCTCCTCTTCCATTTCTGATCTTATTTATTTGCATCCTCTCTCTTCTTTTTGTCAATCTTGCTAAGGGCCTATCAATCTTATTGATTTTCTCATAGAACCAACTTCTGGTCTTATTGATTTTCTCTATTGTTTTCATGTTTTCAATTTCATTTATTTCTGCTCTAATCTTTGTTATTTCTTTCCTTTTGCTTGCTTTGGGATTAGTTTGCTGTTCTTTCTCCAGTTCTTCCAAGTGGATAGTTAATTCCTGCATTTTTGCCTTTTCTTCTTTTCTGATATAGGCATTTAGGGCAATAAATTTCCCTCTTAGCACTGCCTTTGCTGCGTCCCATAAGTTTTGATATGTTGTGTTTTAATTTTCATTCGCCTCTAGGTATTTACTAATTTCTCTTGCAATTTCTTCTTTGACCCACTGGTTGTTTAAGAGTGTGTTGTTGAGCCTCCACGTATTTGTGAATTTTCTGGCGCCCTGCCTATTATTGATTTCCAACTTCATTCCTTTATGATCCGAGAAAGTGTTGTGTATGATTTCAATCTTTTTAAATTTGTTAAGACTTGCTTTGTGACCCAGCATATGGTCTATCTTTGAGAATGATCCATGAGCACTTGAGAAAAAGGTGTATCCTGCTGTTGTGGGATGTAATGTCCTATAGATGTCTGTTAAGTCTAGCTCATTTATAGCAATATTCAGATTCTCTATTTCTTTATTGATCCTCTGTCTAGATGTTCTGTCCATTGATGAGAGTGGTGAATTGAAGTCTCCAACTATTATGGTATATGTGTCTATTTCCCTTTTCAGTGTTTGCAGTGTATTCCTCACGTATTTTTGGGCATTCTGGTTCGGTGCATAAATATTTATGATTGTTATGTCTTCTTGTTTAATTGTTCCTTTTATTAGTATATAGTGTCCTTCTTTGTCTCTTTTAACTGTTTTACATTTGAAGTCTAATTTGTTGGATATTAGTATAGCTACTCCTGCTCTTTTCTGGTTGTTATTTGCATGAAATATCTTTTCCCAACCTTTCACTCTCAACCTATATTGATCTTTGGGTCTAAGATGTGTTTCCTGTAGACAGCATATAGAAGGATCCTGTTTTTTAATCCATTCTGCCAGTCTATGTCTTTTGATTGGGGAATTCAGTCCATTAACATTTATAGTTATTACTGTTTGGATAATATTTTCCTCTACCATTTTGTCTTTTGTATTATATATATCATATCTGACTTTCCTTCTTTCTACACTCTTCTCCATATCTCTCTCTTCTGTCTTTTTGTATCTGACTCTAGTGCTCCCTTTAGTATTTCTTGCAGAGCTGGTCTCTTGGTCACAAATTCTCTCAGTGACTTTTTGTCTGAGAATGTTTTAATTTCTCCCTCATTTTTGAAGGACAATTTTGCTGGATATAGGAGTCTTGGTTGGCAGTTTTTCTCTTTTAGTAACTTAAATATATCATCCCACTGTCTTCTAGCTTCCATGGTTTCTGCTGAGAAATCTACACATAGTCTTATTGGGTTTCACTTGTATGTGATGGATTGCTTCTCTCTTGCTGCTTTCAAGATCCTCTCTTTCTCTTTGACCTCTGACTTTCTGAGTAGTAAGTGTCTTGGGGAATGCCTATTTGTGTCTAATCTCTTTGGGGTGCGCTGCACTTCTTGGATCTGTAATTTTAGGTCTTTCATAAGAGTTGAGAAATTTTCAGTGATAATTTCTTCCATTAGTTTTTCTCCTTCTTTTTCCTTCTGGGACACCCACAACACGTATATTTGTGCGGTTCATATTATCCTTGAGTTCCCTGATACCCTGTTCGAATTTTTCCATTCTTTTCCGGATAGTTTCTGTTTCTTTTTGGAATTCAGATGTTGTATCCTCCAAATCACTAATTCTATCTTCTTTCTCTTTCAATCTATCATTGTAGGTATCCATTGTTTTTTCCATCTTTTCTACTTTATCCTTCACTTCCATAAGCTCTGTGATTTGTTTTTTCAGTTTTTCTATTTCTTCTTTATGTTCAGCCCATGTCTTCTTCATGTCCTCCCTCAATTTATCGATTTCGTTTTTGAAGAGGTTTTCCATTTCTGTTCGTATATTCAGCATTAGTTGTTTCAGCTCCTGTATCTCATTTGAACTATTGGTTTCTTCGTTTGACTGGGCCATATTTTCAATTTTCTGAGCGTAATCTGTTATCTTCTGCTGGCGTCTGGGCATTTAGTCAGATTTCCCTGGGTGTTGGACCCAACAGGTTGAAAGATTTTTCTGTGAAATCTCTGGGTTCTGTTTTTCTTATCCTGCCCAGTAGGTGGCGCTCGTGGCACACGTTTGTCTACGGGTTCCACCAGTGAAAGTTGCTGTGGGTCCTTTAACTCTGGAAAACTCTCGCCGTAGGGGAGGTTTGGCAGCCGAAGCGTCTTGGATGAGTGCCAGCCGGCCCGGGGGTCCGAACGCAGGGAGGGTCGCCGGCCGCCGCAGCACGTGAGAGCGCCCGACCAAATTTCCTAGTCGGCCCGGGGCGCCAAGCGTGGTGGAAGGGCGCCAGCTGTCGCAGCCTGGGAGAGTGCACTGTTCCCAGGTGGACCGGGGAGTCACGTGTTTGGAAGGGACCCCCTGGTCACCATTCTCCGCAGTCTGGGGATTTCTGACCCAACTCTTTCAGTTGGTCCGGGGGGCCTCGCCTGGTGGGGACGCCAGCCGCCGCGGCCTGAGGGGACCACCTGCCCAATTCTGCCAGCTGGCCTGGGAAGGAGGAAGGGAGGGACCCCGGCCGCTTGCCGTCCCGCCCAGGAAAGCCCGCATCCCTCGGTGTTCTCACTGGAGCTGGTTCTCCCAGTCAGTCAGCCATTCCAGGATGGGGTACACTGTCCCTTTGATTTCCGTCGTGGCTCCGGGAGCTGCTCTGTATTGTCTCCACTCCCCCAGTAGCTGTTCTGGAGGAGGAAAGGTGAGGGTGGCAAGGCTGTCGAGGCTGGTGGCGGAGGAGCTGGTGAAGGCGGGGGAAGAGGGCACCGTGGTGGTTGGAGAGCCGCCGGAGCAGGAGGGGGAAGAGGGGAGAAAGAGAGGGGAGAAGGACGGCGGGCAGGTCGGCTGCTGCGGGGCGTGGGCGCCGCGCGGCGGGCCGGCGGAGAAAGAGCACATACATTCTTAATATATAAACATTCCATACATGGTGTACAATGAATGGCTCACAATGTCATCACATAGTAGTGTTTTCCTCACCATGATCATCTTTTAGGACATTCGCATCACTCCAGAAAAAGATATAAAAAGAAAAAAGAAAAAAACTCATACATACCATACCCCTTACCCCTCCATCTCATGGACCACTAGTATTTCCATCTATCCAATATACATGTATTTTTTAGTTTAACATTTGTTCCCCCTATTATTTATTATTTTTTAATCATAGGTTTTACTTGTCTGTCCATGCCATAGTTAAAAGGAGTCTCAGACACAAGGTTTTCACAATCACGCAGTCACATTGTGAAGGCTTATCTATTGTTCCTTCAGCCCTTAATAAATGACAGGTGCGTGCTGAGAGGATATATGAGCATGGCTGAGCTATAACTCACCCTAACTCTGCAATGCAGACGCGTGCTCTTTGCTGCCGGTATCTGAATTTAGCAGACGGGTAAGCAGGCAGTCTGTCCAAGGGTACCCTGCAATAACTGGTAGAGCCAGGAGTCTCATTTAGCAGTCTGACTTGTTTTTGTTTTTCTTTTGTTTTGGCTTAAAACAACAGAAATATAGTGTCTCACAGTTCTGGTGTCCAGAGGCCTGAAATGACGGCGCGAGCAGGGCCTGTGCTGTCTGAAACCTGCAGCAGACCCCTCGCGTGCCTCTTCCAGCCTCTGCTGCTGCTGGCATTCCTCGGTGTCCTCTGGTTTGTAGATGCAATGCTCCAATCTATGCCTTCTTATCTATCGTGTCTGTCTATGTCTCCTCTTCTCATAAAGACATTGGTTTTCTCGGATTTTGATTCATCAGATCTTCAAAGACCCTATTTCCTAATAAGGTCGCATTCACAGGACAGGGGTCAGGATTTAAACGTACCTCTTTGGGGGCCACAGTGAAGCCCAAAACAATAAGTAATTGCAAAGGAAATGCATTTTCATACTTAAAATCTTTTACCCCTAAAAAGCCAGCTATCACTTCAGCTAATTGGCCTTCATCATAGAACAGCAAATTGCAGGTTCTCAGCGCCCTTCCTGCCATGGGTCAGTCTTCTACCCACCGATTGTTCCTCTCCTCTCCTGCACCAACTTCACTCCTGTAAACCGCTCGCTGCACCTTCCCTCCATCTCTAATGGGGCTTCCCCGTCAGCCTAAAACACCTCTGAGCCTCCCCCATCCTCTGTTCCAGCCTGGGCTGGCTCTTCATCTGTCTCTGGCCATCACCTTTTATCTCTCTTGTACATCTCAGTCAACCTTTTTGAAAATAACCTCCATTCCTCACCTCCCAGGTACGTTTGAACCACACCAGTCTGGCTTCTGTTCCTACGTCCATACCCAAAGCCGTCTTGGCATGTGGCTGCTCTTAGCCCTCCTCTGTCTTATAGGTCGTTCCCTTGGCTGTCAGCACAGGTCACACCGTCATGGTTGAGGCGTCCTTTCCCGCAGCTCCTGGCTGATCCCCGACGCTGGGCAGCTCCCCTGCGGTCGGCCAGGTAGGCGCCTTCTCTTCTGCCCACCTGGCCGGTGTTTTGAGCAGATGGATAAACTCTTAAATTGAGTTCTCAGACCCAGATTTTATGGAACAGTGTGAATGTGTGAACCTGAGCTGAATCTCTTTCTCTGGACCTTAGTTTCTTTACGCGCCCTTATATCTGTGACATTTTGTCCTTCCTTTTAAAGTCTTAGTGATTTTCAGTACAAAATGGTACATGAACATTTCCCATGGTAACAAGTTTTGAACATTATGGATTAAGCCAAGTCTCTTTCTACCCAGTGGTTAACTATTGTTGGCTGATTTGACAGTTTCTTCCAGACGTTTAATACATGCCTATAGAAATTCATAGTATTTTTTTTTCCTGTAAATGTCAGCCTATTATACTATGCCAGTTTGAATCTGTGGTGGATCCCAGAAAAGCCAAGTTCTTTAATCCTCATTCAGTATTGCTGGGTGGGAGCTTTTTAATTGTTTCCATGGAGATGTGACCCACCCAACTGTGGGTGGTAACTTTTGATTAGGTGGTTTCCATGGAGATGTGTCTCCACCCATTCAAGGTGGGGTTGCTTACTGGAGCCCTTTAAGCGGGAATCCTTTTAGAAAAAACTTTAGAGCCACCAGGACCGACAGAGCCCTGGGGAAGCTGTTGAAGAGGTCTGGAGAGGAAGCTAGCAGATGTCACCATGTGCCTTTCCAGCTCAGAGAGAAACCCTGAACGCCATTGGCCTTCTTGAACGAAAGTAGTTCCCCTGATGCCTGAACTGGAACTTCTTCAAAGCCTTAGAACTGTAAACTTGCAACTTAATAAATTCCCCTTTTAAAAAGCCATTCCATTTCAGGTGTATCGCGTTCCAGCAGCGTACAAACTGAAACACATACTATCTGTAAGTTTCTTCAGTGTGAGTTATTCACTCAGTCATACAGACATTCCATGTGAACACTCACAGATCTATTTCATTCTTTTTTTAATATAAATTTTTTTGATTACCTAAGCTGTAGGTTTACAGAAAAATCATGTGGAAAATAGAGTTCCCACGTACCCCCAGCCTCATTATTAACACTTTGCATTAGTGTGGGACCTTTATCATATTGATGAAAGAATACTATTACAATTATTCTATTAACTATAGCCTGTACTTTCAGTAGGGGTTAGTTTGTGCTGCACGGTCCTATGCTTTTTATTTTATTTCTATTCTAGTAACGACTACACATCTAAATTTTTAAATGGTTGCATAGTGTTCCCTAGAACGGCTATTCCATAGTTTGTGTGACCATTTGCCTGTCACTTAAGTTATTTCTAAGGCTCTCCCATTAGAAAAGATGTTGTACCAAACACCGTTCCACACGCCTCTTTTGGAGAGTGTATTCTGCAGTTTTAATTTTATTTCTGAGTAAGGCTGTTCTGGTTGTGGAACACTTAAAATCATTATTTTTAAATTCAGAGAGCCCTGAAGTCCTCTTGGGGTGGCTTGGTGGGGTGTGCCCCAGAACATGCTCTAAACCCCATCCAGCCCTCGGGGCGTGGGCTCGCCCCCCTGAGGAGGCCCGGCTGAATCGGGAGGGGTCTCTGACCTGTCTCTGGAGGTCCTGGGGGAGGGGGAGGTCACAGAGAGCACCTGAAGCAGGGGAGACCAGCGGAAAGGCCGGGGGAAGCCGCGGGGCAGGGCCCAGGGCCCAAGGGTCCCCGTCTTCTGGAGAAAGCTGCACCTTCCTGCCGCCAGTCCGGACTTTTCTTAGCCTCAAAACCGTGAGCCAATAATTGCCACGCTGTTTACATTGTAGCGATGAGGAAATCAGAACAGATGACTCAGTGGATATTTAAAAATGCTGTAGGTACATATTAGGGGCCTTAATGCTAAAAAAGCAAGTTTTCAAAGCACTCTTCAACAAGTGGTTACAGGACAGATCCCAGAGTTTGTCACGGGCGACCACACCATCCTCTCCTATTTTTCCTTCTAGCTGCTCCAGAACATAGGAGGCTAGAGGGCTTAAATACTTTTTTTAATCACAAACTATGCTTTTTTTCCTTCTTTTTTTTGTGAAAAATAACATATATACAAAAAAGCAACACATTTCAAAGCACAGCACCACAATTAGTTGTAGAACATAGTTCAGAGTTTGACATGGGTTACAATTTCACAATTTTAAGTTTTTACTTCTACCTGCTCTGAAATACTGGAGACTGAAAGAGATATCAATTTAATGATTCAGCACTCATATTCACTTGTTAAGTCCTATCTTCTCTGTATAATCCCACCATCACCTTTGATCTTTCTCCCTCTCTTTAGGGGTGTTTGGGCAATGGCCATTCTAACTTTTTCATATTGGAAGTGTCTGTCACTAATATGGGGTAGGGGATGGAACTATCTGATGTTCTGGAGAGGCTGGGCTAGGTTTCAGGATTTATCTGCACCAGGGACACATCTGGAGGTTGTAGGTTTCTGGAAAGTTACTCTAGTGCCTGGAACCCTTGTGAAATCTTATAAATTGCCCTAGGTGTTCTTAGGATTGGCTGGAATGGTCCTGGATGGGGGTTGGCAGGTTTTGATAGGTAGCAAGATCTATGAAGCTTGCATAAGAGCAACCTCCGGAGCAGCCTCTGGAATCTATTTGAACTCTCTCTGCCACTGACACTTTGTTACACTTTCCCCCCCCATTGGTCAGGATGTAATTGTTGATTTCAGGGTGCCAGGTCTGGATTCATCCCTGGGAGTCATCTCCCACATCACCAGGGAGACTTTCACCCCTGGATGTCATGTCCCACAGGGAGAGCCATGATTCCACTTGCAGAGTTGGGCTTAGAGAGACCGAGGCCACATCTGAGCAACAACAGTGGTCCTCCAGAAGTAACTCTTAGGCATGCCTACAGGGAGTCTGATATTCTCTGCTACCTATGGAAGCTTCACAAGAGTAAGCCTCAGGATCGAGGGCATGGCCTATTGATTTGGGTGTCCCAAAAGTTTGACAGAGTATCAGGGGATTCCCTGCTGGTAAGGTTTAATAGTTAGTCTTTCTCCCCTCCCTCAGGGGTCTTTGCCAATACTTTCTTATTGTCTGCTTAACATACTCTAGGATGTTTCCAGGCATTACAATAATCTATTCAGGATTAAAGGACCTTTTTCTTATTCTGTGCTGTGTTTCAATTTACAATTTTACTTTTTAGTAAACTAGTATTTTCTAATTATCTGTAGCTTGCCTTAACCAATGTTCTGGGAATGCTCATCAGATTCTCTTATAACAGTTTGCTTGGATCAATTAATTAGTTTTTTGACATATTTGTAGAGCATCTTCAAGGAGTAGATACTTTTCTGGGCACTGGGGGACAGTAATAGTAAATAAAACAAAAATTATCATCCTCATGAACCTTAAAACATATACATGTATTTTTAATTGTAACTATTTTTAAACATTTTTTTAATTGTGAAATAGGACACATACACAAAGAAAAGAAAGAAAAAGCAGTAATTTTTAAAGTACACTTCAACCAGTAGTTACAGAACAGCTTGCAGAGTTGGCTGTGGGTTTGCTGTAACTATTTTTAAGTGGACAATTCTGCGCTATCAAGTACATTGACAATATTAGGTAACTTTCACCATTACCTATTTCCCGACTATTTTCATCATCCCAAACCGAAATTCATTCCTAATAAGCAGTAGATCCCCACTTCCCCTTTTCCACACAGGCTAAAAAGTCCTTGGGGGTCACAAATCCATGCAAAAGAGTGGACCCGGCCTGTCCCTACACACGAAAAGTAATTCCAAATGGGTCACTGACCTAAGTAAGGAGCTAATGCATAAAACTCTTAGGAGAAAACGGCCGAGGACCTTTCGGACCTTGTGTGGGGCAGTGGGTTTTTACAGCCCTCAGGGAGTTTTCATGCTAGCGCGGAGGTGACAAAGAAATAAGTAAATACATCCTGCGTCACAGAGAAGGTAAAGCAGAGTCGGAAAGGGAGGTTTCCTCGCGGCCGGGCGGGCGGGGCTTGCCCCATTCAGTGGCCGGAGGGGAGGGTGGACAGAGAGGGCTGGAGACACGCCTACGGGAGAACTCTCCAGCCCCAGGGCGCCAGGGCAGAGGCCTCGAGGGCAGAGGTCAAGGGGGGCCCGCCGGCCTGTCCTGACCGCAGAGGCTGTTTTCCCGTCCTCAGCCCCGGCTGTCTGCACCACACACATTCTCTGTTTCTTGTTCGGGAAGCCCCGGGCCGTGGCAGGCCTGGCAGCGAGTGTCCCTTCTCCTGCCACCCGTCGGGGACGCAGAGGCAGAGGCGGGTCGGGCTGGCGCGGCCCTCTCCGGGCCTCTCCTGCCCCAGACGCCGCTGCGCCGGCTTTTGAAGGGCTCTCCCCGGGGCGCCCGGCTCGGTTATGCGTGGACCCGCCACATGGAACTGACACGAGTACGGGTGGGCCGCGCAAAACACGCGGGGCCTCGAAGAACGAGCACAGCAAGCGGGAACTGTCTCATTACTACTCCGAGACTATTCCATGTAGACAGGACATTATTTTGGCTATATTGGGTTAAATAAAACATTAAATTTAATTCCCCTTGTTTCATTCCATTATTATTTTTATTCTGGTAACATGTGATCTAAAATTTCTCATTTTATTCACTCGAGGGTTCAATCGAGTGGTGTTCATTATTTTCACAATGTTTGCTGCCATCCATTACGGAAACTCTTCCGTCACCCCATAGAGAACCTGGGCACCCATTAAACACGAACCCCCACCCCCAGCCCCGGAACCTGTGTTCTGGTCTCTGATTCTACAAATCTGCAGCCCCTGGTCATTTCCTGAGATTATCTAGTATTTGTCCTTCGCGTCTGGCTGATTTCACGCTACATGACGCCCCCCCGCCCCGGGCAGCCCCGCGCCCCACTTGTCCGCGCGACGTGGCGGCCGGGGCGTTTCCAGTCGGCGACGGCCGCGCCCAGCGGGCTCCCAGCGCCGGCCAATGGGCCGGGGGCCAGTGGGGGGACCCCGCGCTGCTTCTCTGCGGCGGCGCGGGCCGGTTCCGGAGGCGGGAGACCCGTGGGCAGCACCGGGCGAGGGGTCCGGAGGCACCGCGGGGCTGCGAGGGGAGGGCCGCCTGCGGGATCCGCGCCGCCCCGCTCTGGGCCCGCCTCTCTGCGGCAGAGCTACGGCCGGTGCAAACCGGATCAGCCGCCGAGGACCCCGCCAGCCACCCCCCTCCCAGATGCGGGGCGGGGCCGGGGAGGGGCGAGGGCGCGCGGCCCGAGAGGCGGACGAGGCGGACGAGACGGACGGCGCCAAAGGCCAATGGCCAGGGCCTGGCCGGTTGCGCGGCGGGCCAATGACCGGGGTCCGGGGGCGGGACTCCACCGCCCCCTCCCTCTAGCGCGCGGCCGGCCGAGGGGGGCGGGGCTCCCGGGCTGGGGGCGAGCCGGGCGTGCGCAGACGCGCTGAGGAGCTGCAGACCCCTCCCCCCGGCGCCCGCCCCGCAGTCGTGGCCGGGCCTGCGCCGAGCCCCGCCAAAGTCCCGGGCTGTGCGGTCGCCGCGCGCCCTGCTCCGGCGCCCAGGTCTGGGCCGCAGCCCCCCGCGCCCCCGCCGCCCTGGCGTCGTCCTCGCCCCCCTCGCCGCCCCCCGCGCGCGGCCGGGCCCTGCCCGCAGCCGGGTCCCGGCCCGAGCCCGAGCCCGAGGCCATGGACGCTGAGCTCGTGTCCACCGCGCACGGCTGCGCGCACTTGAGCGCCTTCAAGGTGGACAACTGGAAGCAGAACCTTCGGGCCATCTACCAGTGCTTCGTGTGGAGCGGCACCGCCGAGGCCCGCAAGCGCAAGGTGGGCCCCTCGGGCGTGGCGAGGACCCTCGGGGCGCCTGGCCGCGCAGCTCCCGGAGAAGGAGGCGGGCAGGGCGGCAAGCTGCCCCTGGCTGCGGATGCCCGCGCGGGAAGGGCGAGGGCCTGGCCCGCATCCGTTCCCTTTCCTGCTTCTCCTCTTGGGCCTCCCTCCTCTCCCATCTCCCCTCCTCCTCCTCCCTTCCTTTCCTCTCATCCCCCTGTCTCCTCAGCCCCCTCCTCCTTCGCTTTTCTCCCAGCAGCCGGTCTTCTATCTCCCTCTTCCCGTCCCATCCCCCTCCCCTCCAATCCCCCTCCTCTTCCATCTCCCTCCCCTCCCTCCTCTCCCATCCCCCTCCCCTCCGCTCCGCCCTCCTCTCCCATCCCCCATCTCCCCTCCCCTCTCTCATCCCCCTTCCCGTCTCTCCCCTCCCACTCCTCCCTCTCCTATCTTCATTCCCTTTCATTTATCCACTCCTTTACCTTTCTCCTCTCCCCCTCTCCGCCTCACTCATCTCCCCTATGTCCCACCCTCTCCCATCTGTCTCCCTCTTCTCCCTCCCCCATCTCCCCCCCTTCCTGTTCCCTCGTCACCCCCCTCTCGTCCGCTTTCTCTGGCGTCACCCCCTTCATCTCACCTGCCATCCCCCCACTCCCGTCTCCCTCCCGTTTTTCCTCCTTCCCCTCTTCCTCTCCTTCCCCATTATCCTCCTAACCCTCCCGATCCCCCTCTCGGTACTCATCTTCCTCTCCTTCCCACTGCCTTTCAGCCTTTCTCATCTCCGCCCCTCCCCCTCCGCCCCTCCCCCTCCGCCCCTCTCCCTTCCCCCCTCTTAGGACCGTCACTTCTCCCTCCGGCATTCCCCGCCCCCACCGTCCTCCTCCCCTCTCTCTTGGGCGGGGGCGCGGAGCCGCGGCGAGGTGCGGTGGGCGGGTCTGTCCAGCCGTGGGTGGGGCGCCCCCCTTCCTTGGTCGGTCTGGAGCGCGGCTGCGGAGGCGGCTCGGGGGTGGGGGCGGGAGGGTGCGGCGGCGGGAGGGGCGGGTCTTCCCTGCGGGCCCCCCCCAGCCGGCCCCTTGGGCGTGGTCAGGTCGGGAGGGGGCGTTCTATGGGTGGAGGACCCCAAGCGAGTGAGGGTCTGGGGATGCTTAGGGCGCAGTTGTCGTTGCAGGGCCGGGCTGCGGGGACAGGCCGAGTGAGGTGGTCTCCCCCCCCCACTTTGTTCAGTGCTTTTTTCACGGTCGGACTTGGACGCGGGTGGGCGTGGCGGGCAGGGACGGGCAGTGGGGGACGTGGCAGCTCCCGCCGCCTGCAGGGCGGTCCCGGAAGGCTGCGGGAGGGGTGCAGTGTGGGGGGCGCCGCTTGGAAAGGTTGGGAGATCGCGCCCCGCCGCCCCCGGAGCGGGCTTAGAAGGGAAGCCCTCGTGGGGAGCCGGGACCCGCGGGTCTCCTCGAGACCTGCAGTGAGGGGTGGATTAATGGTTGGGAGTCAGGACGCACCCCTCATCCGAATAAACTTGGTTTTGTGGTTTAACGGTGGATGTTGTAGGAGTGTCGTGAGTGGCGTTTTCCCACTAGGGAAAACGATGCACTGCGTTCGAGGAATGCTCAGCGCTCGTTTTCTTTTCCTTTTGGTGCCGGGAAGCCTTCTCTCTTTAGGTGAATCAGTCAGAGTTGAACTCGGTTTCTAGTAGAAGCGGGTGACATTCTCGGAGCCCCTTAATCGGGAGTGAGATTGTGAGCTTTTAAAATTTCTGCCTGGCTTCAGCCGGTTTTTCTGCAGGGACCACCTTGTTCCCCCAGGTGCAGCTCTCCAAAAGCTTCTGCGTTAAGACGTCTGTGAGCTTCGTTTCTCCTCGGGTTAAGGCTGCTCCTCTCATGCTTTTTACCAGGGCCGACGGAGTCCATGAGCTTGACCGTATTTTCTGAAGGAAGGGTTTATAATGACTATGTATTTTTCTGTGCGTACCTCAAGTTAGCCCCGTAAATTCTGATCTCAGTTGCTAGTTTGAAAGCTGTCGAGTGGCGCACAAGGTGTGTAACGCGAGGGAGAGCTTGACCGGTGGGTGGAAGAGGTGGTAAATGGTTCTTTCCCCTTCAGGCCTGCCGGTTGCAGCACCTTTTGGTGATGTGCTGGCCACGAGCTCTTAAAGCAGTTCCTCCGTTATTCTCATTTTGGGTCTTTGGAGGGTCATTTCCTTGCTTCTCGTCTGGTCTGGAGTAAGTACTTTTTAGCGCAGTCTAGTGGCCCAGTGATGAAAGAGTTGGTTTGGAAAAGAACTGGTGGTTAACAGTCAATAATATTAACATTTGACAGTTTGCACAGGATTTTCAGCAGATCTATAGGCTTAATACATTTTTTGTTTCTGAAAATAGTTTCCTGTAAAACTTCAATTTAAGTTATAATCTTTGTAAATAAGTAAGGGCCTTTTAAAGTGACTGTCCAGTGAGAACAGCTATAAATCCCTGCAGAAGTGAATCCCTGGACGGAAGGAGTTAACCTTTTCTTGTCTGAGTAGAGTAGAGGTGGGTTATGGTTTTTTAATGCAAACGTGGATTCTTCTTTTGATGGGTGGGAAAGAGAAAAACATAATCAGATTTGGTCATTTCTGCCCAGTTTAGGCTTTTGGTGGAATTGCAGGAACGCTTTTGTTTTCCTGAATGTAGACATTCTCCCCTGATTTACGCGCAGGCTTACTACAGTGGACTCCCGCCTTTGCATTTGTGGTGTGTGTTTTGTAGAATAAACCTCTTAGCGCTTCAGGGTTTTAAGTAAACTGGCAACAGAAATTTCTGCGAGTTACCAGTTGTGGTGCTTATGAGCTACACCTGCATTGTGGATTGTTAGATGGTTTGGGGCTGGGTGATGGTTCTTAAAATAACGGTGCACTGCGTCCGCCTTTGGCCTGTTTCTGGTACTCTAAAATTCTAAGGTAGTTTATTCTCAAAACACGAAGCCCTTTTTGCCAATACAGTTATTTAAATACTTTACCACATCTGCTTCGCCACAAGGGAAGAAGGGTCCTCGGGAATATTGGTGGTGATTTGGGACCATGATGATGGGATTAGATGTGGGAGGTGATCTGGAGGATGGGAAACCGCATTTGCTGGCTTCACAGGAACAAACTTTGGGGCCTCGAGTAACTTTTGGGGAGGAAATTCCTTGGGAAATTTTTGTATTTGGGAGAGGGGCTGGAGAGGAGGAAAACTATTTGGGAAACAGTAGGTAAGAGGCAGAGGGCTTTAAGCTACAGAAATCATACCTTGCTGTAGCATTGTTTTCAGTTTCTATGTTTGTGGTTGTAACACGACTAGTTAGTGAAATGTGGATTGGACACCCTTTGAAGGCAATGGGATGACTCCATTGTTTTTCCGACCTCCCCAAATCTCTCCGGTCCAAAGTTAGCTCAGCAATAAAGGGGTTTGCTGACTGAGATCAATAATACACCCCTGGGTTTCTGCCTTGAATAATTGAAGTTAAAAAAAGAAAGTGATTTAACTAAAAATTGTCAAAAGACTGTTTAAACATAGATGTCTAGCAAGAAAATATTTTTCTTAAAATTTAAGAATATTTGTGGATGTCAGTGAAAATTCCTCTGCATAGGATGATATGATATATAATTGTATAATATATTGTGATTTAATGTATTATGTAATGATATAATATATATAATAATACATAAATGAATACGTAGGTAATTCTAGATGTTCAGAAATTGGTGAATTTCACTGAGGAGGCTTAAAATTAATGAAAATCCATGAATTAAAAAAAAAACTCAGGTGTTTATCACCATGAAGTGACAGGCAAATATAAACAGCATAAAGGCTTATTCCTGAAGTTCTGACACCTACTTTTTTTTTTTTTTTTTTCACATGGGCAGGCACCAGGAATCGAACCCGGGTCCTTGGGCATGGCAGGCAAGCGTCCTTGCCTGCTGAGCCACCGTGGCCCGCCCTCTGACACCTACTTTTAAGATCCCCTTCTTGTCTGGGTCCTCCAGATTTAAGAAGACTGGAATACATCTGTGTACATGTAAAGCAGAGTTGTACAATGTAATTACATGGAATCCTGAGTAAGGCTGGAGATCTTGTGGGTTTGTCCAGCTTAGTGTGATGCCCCCCTGTATCCCAGAGTAATTTGGGCAGAGAATATAAAAGTATTTGCAAAGTCCTCTTGGGAGACTGGGAAGAATGGAGGAAAGAAAAAAAAAACAGACACCAATTCTGTGTTTTCCTTTCTGTTTGCATGAATAGGCATGTGTGCTGTTGTGTTGTGTTATCTCTTCACCTGCCCATGCAGACAGATCAGACTTTATTTTTTTTTCCACGGTACCATTAATGATCCATTGAATGGAAATGCCATTGTTTCCTTTCCTTTTTTTTTTCCCCTTCCCCGGGGGCTTTCATTTTGGGTTAGTTTACTACGAATTTAAAAAATTTGGTCCTGGTAATCAGTTTAAAGAAGGAATAGTCTTAGGTAAGACATTTTTAAGTCTGTGTGTTGGTTTGCTGAGGGGTTGAAATGTGTGTGATTTGTTTACGTGGCCTCTGGTAGGAGTACACCCTTAAAGAGTGCGGAGAAGTGAGAGTGCCTGAGGCATTGTCCTCAGAGCCCACTGTCGCAGCTGTGCCTTGGCAGCAAGTGTTGCTTCTTGAGGTTACAGTGTTTTGTCTTTTAAATACAGTTGGTGTCGGTTGGTCCTGGTTGAAGCTAAGTGAGAGCCCATGGAAGCTTATCATGCTTTTGTATGTCTTTGAAAACTTACACAGTAGGGTGGATCCCTATAAAAATAAAATATGCCCTTTTATGTCCAGGCAGTGAGGGGGAGGGGGTTGAAAACCTGAAAGTAAGACATAAACTTTTACTTTAAAAGATAGTTACATAGAGCACAACTTTAGTGGCCTCACTTCATTTTGTGACTTTACAGAGTGATAATACAGGTTGTCATTGGTGTACAAATACCTGTTCTAGTCCCTGCTTTCAGTGCTTTTGGGTATCAAGGAGTGAGACTGCTGGGTCATGTAATAATTCTGTTTTCAACTTTTTGAGGAATGCCAAACTGATTTCCACAGTGGCTGCTGCGTTTTACAGTGCCACCAGCAAATTAAAGGGCTGCCATTTCTCCACATCCTTGCCAACACGCACTATTTTCTCTTCTTCCTTTCTTTTTATTTTTAATAGCCATCCTAGTGCATGCAGTGGTATGTCACGGTTTTGACCCACTTTCCCTTTTGTCCTCTATTTCCTGCCAGTGGGCAGCCAGGCCAAGAGGCTTGATCACACTTGTGCCTTCTTCCTCCGGCAAGGTGCAGGTAGCACGCTCTTTCATAAGGACCCCAGTCTTTCACCTCGCTCCCGGCCACAGGAGACACGCAGAGACTAGGTGTGTTAGAAGGAAACTCTGTTTTGGGGACTAAAATGACTAACTTTTCAGATCTTTGAGATCTCTTTTTTGCCTCATTTTAGTTGGTGAGCATCTGTAGCAGATGAGGCAAAGACCAGCAACTAAATAAAAAGAAATAGACTTGAGTGTCAGTAAGTCTTATTATCCATTGTTAGCAGCTCTGGTAAAAGGCCCAGGGAATGAAATGGGGCCAGCATGAAAATGAAGTTTCAGGACATCCTGGTCGCTCCTGGCGTGGGGAGTGTTGGAGGGTGCGGGGGCAGCTCCCACCTACAGCGGACTTACCTGCATTGGTGCCCCGCCCCTGCCGTGCCTCCAGCCTGACCCCGGGTCCATCCCCAAACCTCACTCTCATCTGCGATATTCATGCTTACATTTACAGAGCCCACATTTTATGAAGCATCATCACGCATGATCTCACCTTGGTTTTGATGGTAATTTAAATTTTTAGGCAGGTGTGGCAGGTAAGTCTCTAAGCTGTCTGAGGAGCTGAATACCTGCTGCACCTGGGCCCTGAACGAGGCTGCCTGCGCCTGCCGCCCGCGCCCACCAGCTGGCTCAGCTCTTTCGTGAGGGGCTGGACTGCGTGGGTTCCAACACCTGTTTTAACTCTGAGGTTCACAGGGTCTGGCTCTGGCTCTCTGAGGTTGGGAAATTATTTGAGAAGACTCTCTAGTTTTGGTCAAGTGCTTTAAACTTTTTGGCACCTTGTTTTCTTGCTGTAGAATTGAGGTGTTTATACCTGTTTCTCTGCTTATATCAGAAGTTCACTGTGGTGGAAAAGTATTTTGAGCCCTTGAAAAAGTCATTGCAGAAAACCCTGAGAATTGAATTCACCTCCCAGGACTGTCAGGTTGTCGTGGATGTGGTAATAGGTGGAAGTGTGTGTTTGAAGTGCATGTTGGGCCTCGTGCTGCTGGCTCGTACATTTCCACGTCTGTGGCTCAGCCCTCCAGTGCATTTAGAGGCAGCCTGCGCGGGGCGGGCACAGCTTGTCACACCTAAGGCCTCCGTTCTTTCCCACCTACCTCTGCCTTCTATTGGGACTAGACTAATGGACTCTAAGTTATCAAGTCCACAGCAAGTAGTTTAAATGGCCCCGTCTTCTATTCCTGTACTCTGCGTTCCTAGTTGAGTTGGTTGGGGTTTACTCTGCAAATCTCCCTGTATGATATGAAATCATTGCGAGGGCTCTGGGACCCTAGGCCTGCCAGCCTGCACACCCCTCTGCTCCTGCACTGTCAGCTGGGCGAGCTGCTCCACGGCTGTTGCAGGAGCCCCCCACGCCCCTCCCTGGCTGACATCGCCCCCTTCTGCCCCTGTATCCTGATCTGTTTGGAAGCCTGGCTGCCGGGGGGATTCATTTTCTCACCTGGGCAGGTGTCAGCAGAACGGAATTAGTCATAGCAGCAAGCGTCTTTTGAATCCTGCATTCTTCTTCTGTAACACATGACACAGATCTGTGCTTTAAGATGGTAGAAGTTTATTCCCACTTCTGGAGCCAGCAGCCCTGCCTCGAGTCCGGGGAGGACCCTCTTCCTGGCCTCCAGCCTCTGGCGGCCTCAGCGCTCTCTGCTCCTCCTCCACAAGGCCCTCTCCTTTGTGTGTGACTCTTGATGGGATTTGCAGCTTGCTGAGTAATCCAGGGTACTCTCCCATCAGATTCCTTAACTTGATCACATCTGCAAGCATCCTTTCTTCTAATATGGGTGTATCCAGGGGTCCCAGGAGTTAGGAGTTAGGACGAGGACGCACCTTCCTGGGTGCGCCACACAGCCCAGTACAAAATTGTCAAACTCCTGAGAGAACTGTCACTTCCTGATTTTAAAGCTTATAAAGCAGTAGTGGTCAAAAGAACGTGGTTCTGGCACGAAGACAGAAGTATTGACCATTGGAATTGAATCAGGAGTATGGAAAAAGACCACCAGATCTGTGGTCAGCTGATATTCGACAAGGCCCCCAAATCCACTAAACTGGGACAGAACAGTCTTTTCAATAAATGGGCATGGGAGAACTGAACACCAGTAGTCAGAAGAATGAAAGAGGAGCCCTGCCTTGCACCCTATACAAAAAACTAACTCAAAGTGGATCAGACACCTAAGTAAGAACTAGCACCATAAATCTTATAGGAGAAAATGTAGGGAAACATCTTCAAGTAATAGGAGGTAGCTTCCTAAACTTTACGCACGAAGCACAGTGAAAAGAAAGTTTTGGTGTCTTGTATACATAAATCACACAACTCACCAACAATAGAACAACTCAGTTATAAAATGGGCTAAAATACAGATGGCTTAGAAGCACCTGAAAAGATGCTCATTTCCATTGGCTATAAGGGAAATGCAGATCAAGACTACAATGAGATGCCACCTCACACCTGTAAGAATGGCTGCTACTAAACAAACAGGAAACTATAAATGTTGGAGAGGATGTGGAGAAACTGGGACACTTATGCACTGCTGGTGGGAGTATGCGATGGTGCAGCCACTAGGGATGACTGTTAGGCGGTTCCTCAGAAACCTAAATGTCAAGTTGCCCTATGACCCAGCAGTAGCAGTACCTGGTATATACCCAGAAGAGCTGAAAGCAACGTCACGGATATTTGCACATTGATGTTCATAGCAGCATTATTCACAATCACCAAAGATGGAAACAGTCCAAATGTCTATCAACAGATGAGTGGGTAAACAAAATGTGGTATATACATATGATAGAATATTATGCAGCAGTAAGACAAAATGATGTCCTGAAGCACATGACAAGATGGATGCGCCTTGAGGACATAACGCTGAGTGAAATAAGCCAGACACAAAAGGACAGACACTGTACTGTTCCACTTTTATGACCATGGCAAAGGTAAAATCAGGCTTATAATGCAGAATATAGGAGACTTAGAGATACACAGAAGTTAGGGATGGGTGAACGGTTAGCTCATGAGGTTGAACTCCAGTGTAAGGGAATAGATAGAAGTGAAGGTGGTTCTCTAGTGGGCCTATAAATATTATTACTATATTGAAGGTGAACAAGATTGAAAGGGGTTGTATAGACCCATGGGTCCCACTGATTAACACTACAAGTATAAATAAGTTCTTGCATGAACTACTTCAAAGGTATGAGTCTTGTACGAAGAGTGTATAATATCAGGGTGTAAGGGGAAGAATGCTATTGCATGCGTGGCTGTGGGCCGTGTTTCACAGGGAAACATGAACAGTGCCACAGCAACACCAGGGTACACAATGAGGGGAGGGGATAAGACAAGAATTAAGGGAGGTTTGGATTTTCTATTTGCTGAGGATGGTTGTTTTTCTCAGGAGCAAAGAAAATTGTCTAAAATGGAGAGTGTTGATGATTATACCACTAAGTGAGGATAAAAAGACGTGAACTATTGACTTTGGACATAATATATGATACCCAGTGGATGCAGGTGGCCGAGCATACGCGAGGAGAATGGTGAGCTGTGGTGTGCATGTACGATGGAATATTGTGCTGGCACAAGAAGGAACGAAGTTGCGAGGCAAGCAGTGAGGTGAATGAACCTGTGAGCATTATGTGATGCAAAATACACCTGAATGAAAGAGCAAACGCTGTGGTCTCATTTTGAAAATACTTACAAGAAAATTGTGGCTTAGATTGTAATTTTTTATAGCAGTCATATTTAGTCCAGATCTGTAATTGTTATTTCTAGATTCTGAGAGGCTGTGCTGTATAAATGGAACTTTGGGTACCTCTGTGACACCTGAGAGTCACATAGGAGCTCTGCAGTTCTGCACGTCAGCATTGCTGTGTACGAGAACTGTGATAGAAACCGAAAAAAAGAGATGAGGCTTCAATTAGAGAAAAGAATGAAGATGATGGGGCTGGAGCTAAGATGAATCAGAGAGGTGAGGAGGACATTGCATTTTAGAACCTCACCTACTCTATGAGACCAAAGGGAGGTTTATTTTGTCCAGAACCTAAATTTTCTGCAGCACAAAATCTGAAACATGACTTGTCTGGATAGATCATTTAAACAATCCAAACACAGGGGTCCAGAATGGAAACAAGGGCTTGTTATTCTGTATAGTGTAATGTTATGCCCAGATGCATCCCAGAGCGTGTTGAGCAGACAATTTAAAAATACTAGCAAAGTTCCTTGAGGGATGGGAGGAAAAATATGGAACTATTAAACTTTACCACTGGGGAAACCCCTGACACTGTATCAAACATTAGGGACACCGAAATCTGTCCGCGACTTCTCGCTCAGCGTCAAGCCCCCGGCCGGCGGGTGAGACAATGAGGAGAGACAGAGAGACGCAGACAAATCCGCGCTGGTGAGAAACACAGATCCAAGACACGTAGCAGTTGTAAGCACAGACCTTTACTGGAGTTAAGCTTGCATTCTCTGTTACAGGTTCCACGCGGGACAAGATACCCCGCGGGGGAACAACCTCTATGCGGCCGTCAGGCACGGCTCCCTGTGGGTCGTCTCCACCCACCCTGTCCGGGTAACCTCTTATATACTGTGCCCAAACCCAATAGGTTAGTGCCACGTATACAGAGGTGATTGGAAGATAGGGTTGGTGGGCGCGTGCGTCATACGCGGAAACAGGATGCGGGCGCCATCTTGACTCACTCGATGGGCGGGGGGAACTCTAGAGCAGGTTGCAGCGCGACCACTAGGCCCAACCCGGGAGGCGGCTCTCCACATCTCCCCCTTTTTTATTATTTTTGGTCCGTAGACCCTTTCTTAGACCCAGTGTCTCCATTGATGAGTGAGCTCCCGTGAGCTTGATTAGCCCACTACTTGTTTTGGTGCTTTGGGGAGTCTGGACTAGGCTTGCTAGGCACCAACCAGAATGCCTCCTCATATAGAGACCGGAGAGCCCGTGAACTGGAAACCACGTGACTCTCCCTGCAGTGCTTCGCCTCGCAACTGGGCTAAGCGGGGCTCAGGAGAGCGGCAACCAGAGTCGAGGGTGTCACTAGATGTCTCTGTGCAATGGCCGGAGTCTAGTCTGGCCAGGACCGTGACTCTGCCTTAGAGATCATCCTAAGACCAAAATTATGACATCTGGTGCCGCCTTTTATACCCGGGACACAGCCATGGGCCTTGCAGCAGATCCTGCCTTCGAGCGCCCCGCCCTGAGTGGCCGGGATGGACCGTCCGGTGAGGGGGAGGACCGGGCAGCGGGACGGTCGTTGCCAGGAGCATCAGGGGCGAGTGACATAGCCAACATGGTAGTGACACGTAATTGCTGCTGTGTCTGGAACAAGCGTTCTAACAAGCATTTAACAATGACTAATCCCACTAATAGTCCCACCGCTACGAGAATCCAAGTAGTCAAATTGGGCCAAGAGAACCATGAGGTGACTCGGTTCCACAGACTTTGTACAGTCTCGCCCAGTTTGGAAAGGTCGAAGGCAACGGGGGTTATTAAAACTGGTCCCCCTTCTAAACAATCGAAGGGTGACCGGCGTTTTCGTTGCTATCTCGTCAGTCGCCGCCGTCATCAGCAGAGTTGGAGACCGGATCTGGTGGCTCTGGTTGGAGGCTTATCAATTTTCTGGGCAACAGTTCCTTGGCGTCCTCGGGCGACGTCACGGTTCTCACCAGTCTTTCCGGAACCCACACTGGTTGACGTCCTGGTTCCTAGGGAAAAACACAAACAGAGCCTCTGGCCCAGCTGAGCACTGGGTCAGGGCCTTGCCATTGTCCTGACAGGACATCCTTCCAACGGACTAGACCTCTATGTGGAGGACTCGGAGTAGTATGCTGAAGAGCAGGTGTCATTCCTAGTGAATTTTCATTTAAAAAATTATATGTAAATAAGGCTACAGACAGTTGAGCCTTCGGGGACAGGCCGTGGCCTATTCCTCTAATGGTTTCCTCCGCCTTGCACGTCGGCCAGGCGGAGGGCCATTCCTGTTGTCTTATGATCGACCGATCAGCCCCGGTATCTAGCAGGCCCATGAAGGGTCTGCCTTGTACCTTAATAGTTAGCATGGGTCGAGACTCCAGGGACATATGGAGGCCTTCAAAAACTTCTCCAGTAGATCCAAACCCTTTATTTCCTCTCTGTCTGGTTCTACTCGGGAAGGATGCATGTAAGCTGGGCAAGAGCAGGAGCTGTGCCAGCTTATCACCCTCTGCAATGACTAGGGTGCCTTGCTGAGACTGAACCATAACCTGGGCAAAGCCTGTGAAATCCGAATCTACAATGCCTGGTATAACTGTTAGTCCTTTCAGGGCTGTGGATGCTCTCCCTAATATGAGCCCAACAGTCTTCGTTGGTAAGGGCCCTTTAAAGGAGGTCCCCACCAATTGGACTCCCATGGAGGGGGTCAGTACAAGCCTGGAGGTGGCACAGAGGTCCAGTCCTGCTGATCCAGGGGATGCGCGAATTTGGACGGGTGTTGTGTCGCCGGATGGCATGCAGGGGGGTCCTGTTCAGGGCGGCCAGAAAGGCGCACACCCTGCGCATTGAAGGCTGACCTACAGTCTTCTGCGCGATGGGGTCCCTTGTGGCAACGGCCACATAGCCTGGTTGCCGCATATGGTCTACCAAACTGTTGAGTGGCAGGTGGTTGGCCTTTATTGGGACAGTTTCTCTTAATGTGTCCCGACCGGCCACAGTGATAACATCCCTTAGGTCTTATTCCTAAGTCTTTGGTTTTCTTTGTATTTACTTGTAAGGAGCTGGCTAGCATGGCAGCTAGACCTGCATTAGTTAACGGGCTACCAGCATCTCTGCAGAGCCGAACCCATTCCGTCAGGTTTTTTCCTCTGTTTTGTACCAGGATAGCTTTACACTCTTTATTGCATTGCTCAAATATCATTTGTTTGACTACAGTCTCTGCCACTCCTGGATCTGAGAAAATTCTCTCAGCCGCAGTTTGCATTTTGGCTACAAAATCCACGAAGGGTTCTGTGGGGCCCTGATGTATGTTGCTGAGTGAGGCTTGAGCCTCTCCCTCACCTGTCAGCTTTTTCCAGGCTCCTACGAAACAACGGAAAATCTGGGCGTAGACTTCTTGAGGGAACCCTGTTTGATTCTGGGAGTGGGCACCTTTCCCCAATAGCATATCTGCATTCCACCCGCCACGTCTCCCCGCTGCGTTTTTTGCGGCTTGTTCCTCAGCTAGCTCCTCAAACCATGCTTTCCAATCTATATATCGGCCTGGTGGCAAAGAAGCACGGGCCAGCTGAAAAATATCTGCGGGTGTATGATTCAGGGCGGAGAGGTTTTCAACCATATTCAGGGTAAAAGGGGCATTGGGGCCATACTGATGGACGGCCTGCCTCAATTCCTTTAAAATTTTGTAATCATATGGTTCATGCTGATTGTTACCTTGGGGATTGATAATAACTGGGTACATTTCTGAGGCTGGCTGTGGCTCAAGTGGTTGGTAACCACCCAGCATGCCAAAAGGTCTAAATGTTGAGAAAGGGGTCCACTTCCAGAAATGTCTCCCTCTGTTACCTGATGACGAAGAGTTCTGAGGGCCTGTGTACTCGGGCGGGGGGCACGGCAGTAACTGCCCCTCCCCCGACCAGCCTGTAGGGGGTTCCCGGTCTCGCAAAGGAGGGCCACTGTAATTACCTGATTCGGCCACCAGAGGGAGCCCGTGGTGAGGGTTTTTGGCGAGATCACCAAAACCATTCACCGGAAGCCGCCGCGTCCCTGCAGCAGGCGCTGGCGGGGCGGAAGGCTGCGTGGGTGAGACAGGGGGCCTCCCCCAATCGATCAGCGGAGGCGCGTCTGCACCCTCGGTCTCATCACCATCTGACTCTGAGTCAGAGGTGTCTGAACTAGCGCCAGACTCTGGCGGCTTACAAGTGGGCGGCTCACTTTCACAGGAGCCGTCCGCTAAAAGGGTCTTTAAGGGAGCTAACAAAGGTAAACTTCCGGACTGCCCCATGTTTGCAGTCGGCACTGTACTTTAATCACTCGGAGAGCTCTTCCGAGTCCCCGGGGCTACCTGAAAGCCCGCGGGCCTTAACTCTCACGTAATAAGAAGTACTCACCTTCTCGCGGTGATCAAGCGCGGGAAGTCCGCTGCGAACTCAAGAAGCACGTCCTCACCAGCTCGGGGAAAGGCAGCAGAAGGGTTCCCCGTACGGGCCACCACTTGTCCGCGACTTCTCGCTCAGCGTCAAGCCCCCGGCCGGCGGGTGAGACAATGAGGAGAGACAGAGAGACGCAGACAAATCCGCGCTGGTGAGAAACACAGATCCAAGACACGTAGCAGTTGTAAGCACAGACCTTTACTGGAGTTAAGCTTGCATTCTCTGTTACAGGTTCCACGCGGGACAAGATACCCCGCGGGGGAACAACCTCTATGCGGCCGTCAGGCACGGCTCCCTGTGGGTCGTCTCCACCCACCCTGTCCGGGTAACCTCTTATATACTGTGCCCAAACCCAATAGGTTAGTGCCACGTATACAGAGGTGATTGGAAGATAGGGTTGGTGGGCGCGTACGTCATACGCGGAAACAGGATGCGGGCGCCATCTTGGCTCACTCGATGGGCGGGGGGAACTCTAGAGCAGGCTGCAGCGCGACCACTAGGCCCAACCCGGGAGGCGGCTCTCCACAGAAATCAATAGGCGAAGCCCTTGATCTTGAGGCTTACTCTTGTGAAGCTTATATAGGTAGCAGAGAAGCTTAGACTGCCTATAGTTATGCCTAAGAGTTACTTCTGGAGGACCCCTGTTGTTGCTCAGATGTGGCTTCTCTCTCTCTAAGCCCAACTCTGCAAGTGAAATCATTACCCTCCCTGCTACATGGGACACGACATCCAGGGGTGAAAGTCTCCTTGGAATTGTGGGATTGACAATGTTTTCCTGACCAAAAGGAGAAGAAAAAAAGAAGTTAAAAGTAGCTGAGAGAGTTCAAATAGTTTGGAGGCTCCCATGTAAGCTTCAGCTAGATACTGCTGTTTATCATGGTTTGCCGAACCCCAACCAGAACCACTCCTGCCAACGCTGAGGAACACCCAGGGCTCTGTCTGAGATTCCACGAAGGTTCCCTGCACTCTGATTATTCCCAGAAACCTGCAATCTCCAGATGGTTCCTAGAGCAGATGAGTCCTGAAACCTAGAGGCCCAGTCTCTCCAGAACATCAGCTAGTTCTATCCCTGTACCCCATATTATTGACAGCCCCTTTGGCGTGAAAAAGTTAGAATGACCATAGCCCAAATACCTCTAAAGAGTGAGAGAAAGATCAAAGGTGATGGTGGAGTTATAAAGAGAAGGTCAAGTTTAAGAAATGAATATGACTGCTGAATCATATTGACATTTCTAGTCTCCAGTACCTTAGAGCAGCTAGAAGGAAAAACTTAAATTATGGAATTGTAACCCATACCAAACTCTGAAGTCTGTTCTAACACTTATTGTTGTGCTGTGCCTTGAAATTTATTGCTTTTTAGTATATGTTATTTTTCACACACACATACAAATCTGTGCATCCACATTTTTAAAAATGAGGAAACTGAGCCAAGGAGAAAACGTAACTTGCTGCAGCCAGGGAGCTGTACGTGGCTTAGCCTGCAGCCCGCAGCTGTCCCAAGATGTCAAGTGATTCGCGGGAGCTCTACGCTGGTGTGCAAGAGTTTCTTGATTTTTTTATTGACAAATCTTCACACACACACACACAGTCCACACATGGTGTACAATCAGTGGCTCACAATATCATCACATAATTGTGTATTCATCACATAATTGTGTATTCATCACATTGATCATTTTTAGAACATTTGCATCACTCCAGAAAAAAAAGAAAAAAGAAAATGCTCATACATAACATACCCCTTACCCCCTTCACCGACCACTAGTGTTTCCATCTACCCAGTTTATTTTAACCCTTATCTCCCTGCCTATTATTTATTTATTTTTTATCCATGTTTTTTACTCATCTGTCCATACCATGGATAAAAGGAACATCAGACACAAGGTTTTCACAATCATGCAGTCATTGTAAAAGCTCTATCATTATGCGACCCAAACCTTTTCAAGAATCAAGGCTACTGGAACACAGCTCTACAGTTTCAGGTACTTCCCTCCAGCCTCTCTAATACACCATAAAATGAAAAGGGATATCTATATGATGCGTAAGAATAACCTCCAGGATAACCTCTCCACTCTATTTGAAATCTCTCCGCCAATGAAACTTTGTCTCATTTCTCTCTTCCCCCTTTTGGTCAAGAAGACTTTCTCAGTCTCATGATGCCAGGTCCTGCCTCATCCCAGGATTTCTGTCCCACGTCACCAGGGAGATTTAGACCCCTGGGAGTCATGTCCCACATAGTGGGGGAGGGCAGTGAGTTCACCTGTGGAGTTGGCTTAGAGGGAGAGGCCACATCTGAGCAACAAAAGAGGTTCTCTGGGGGTGACTCTTGGGCCTAATTTTAAGTAGGCTCAGCTGCTTCTTTGCAGGATTAAGTTTCATAGGGACAAACCCCAAGATCAAGGGCTTGGCCTTTTCGTTTGGTTGTCCCACCGCCTGTGAGAATATCAGGAATTCACTAGATTCGGAAGCTGAGTATTTCCTCCTTTGTCCCCAGTCCCCTAAAGGGACTTTGCAAATACTTTTTTATTCTCTGCCCAAATTACTCTGGGATACAGGGGGGCATCACATTAACCTGGACAGACCAACAAGATCTCATGCAGTGTCCAGGATTCCATGTACTACGGTGTTCACCCAAACTGGCCACACAGGTTAAATTAGGAAACGCGCAATCCAAAATATAAATTTTGCACCAAATAAACATCCATCCCTTTGGTCTCACACAGAAGTTGAAGTTTTAAAGTATGGACAATATCCTTTACCCACTATTCTGATTTACCTTAGTCCTATCCACGTCAGCTTCATTCATATCTCTGGTCAAAGTCTGATCCCTTTTTCAACTTTTTAAACAGTTCCTGTACTGCTGACTTTCATAGCTTCCTTCAGAACTCTGAGTTTCATGATAAATACCTGAAATTTCTGGGAACGACCAAGTTATATATGAAGCTCAAGTATCTCAGAATTTAGAACTAACTGTTACAATTCCTGAGTAGATGTGACAGCTGTAAGAACTTACAACCTAGGACCCTTTGCAAGAGGCCCCAGCCTGAGAACCCACGCTCTCGGCTTCAGTTCACTGAGTTTGTATGTTACGGTTAGTCCATTTGCGTGAGTCTTGATAATATTTGTCTTTTTGTTCCTGACATTTCATTCAACATACAGTCCTTAAGCTTCATTCACCTGGTTCAGACCTCACGACTTCATTCCTTCTTCAGCCGCTCAGTAGTCTGTCGGGTGTAAACCCCACAGTCCACTGTCTGTTCCTCTGTCGTTGTATCTTTGGCCGCCTCCATCCATTGTGGGTCACAGACATTGCCACCATAGGCACCAGTGTGCAGATATCCATTCCTGTCCCCACTCTCAGTTCCTCCAGGCATGCACCTAACAGTGGGGTGTCGGGATCCTGGGGCAGCCCCACCCTGAGCCTCCAGTGGGGCCAGCACCTGCCCTGCCGGGGCTGCCCCTCCGGTCCCTCCACCTGCCCTGCCGGGGCTGCCCCTCCGGTCCCTCCACCTGCCCTGCCAGGGCTGCCCCTCCCGGTCCCTCCACCTGCCCTGCCGGGGCTGCCCCTCCCAGTCCCTCCACCTGCCCTGCTGGGGCTGCCCCTCCGGTCCCTCCACCTGTCCTGCCGGGGCTGCCCCTCCCAGTCCCTCCACCTGCCCTGCTGGGGCTGCCCTTCCCACGGCAGTGAGCAGGTGCAGCTCCTGCGCCACATTTTCTCCAGCACTTGTTTCTGTTCATTTTTTAACAGTTTTACTCACACATGCAAGCCAACCTAAGTGTGTAATCCTGCCACTGTACTCTATCTGAAGACATTCCCTCTTCTTCCACAAAGAATCCATATGCCTTCCCAGCCTGCAGACATCTGGTTTTGTCAGGATGCCTTTGTTGCAATGTTACTGTTGACTATCGACGCTGGCTTGCATTGACTGTACTTTCTCCTGTAAACCATCCACTTTCAGCACCCTGCAGTGTTGACATTCGTTTGTTTCCCCATATGCAAAACCATTTTTTTATTTGTACGTTTAATCACCATTGTTGTACACTCTAGGCATTCCTGATTTCTACTGTCTCAGTCCTTATCCTCTGTCTTTCCTTCTGGGTTCATATGTGCCCCCAGCCCTCCTCCCTCAGCCATTCTCACAGTCGGCTTCTTTCAGTGTGTTTATTGTGCTACAATCAGGTAGTATTGTGTTAGCTGTTTCTGAATTTTTACAGTCAGTCCTGTTGTATAATCTGTATTCCTTCAGCACCCAGTTGCCCAATCTGTACCCTATTTCTATCTCCTTTTTGTCTCTTTTCTTAACTGAAATTCTTCAAGTTCATTCATTGATGTTAATTCATATCAGTGAGACCATACAGTATTTGTCCTTTTTTTTCTGGCTAATGTCACTCAGCATAATGTCCTTAAGGTTCATCCATGTTGTTACATGCTTCATAACTTTATTCTCTCTTGCAGCTGCATAATATTCCATCATATGTGTATACCACAGCTTGTTTAGTCGCTTGTCTGTTGATGGACATTTGGGCTGTTTCCATCTCTTGGCAATTGTAAATAATGCTGCTATAAACATTGGTGTGCAGGTGTCCATTTGTGTCCTTCCCCTGATGTCCTCTGAGTAGATACCTAGCAATGGGTTTGAATGCAAGATTTTGGAAGAATTGAAAGAGAAGCTGGTTTTACAGGAGGGATGCAGGTCAGAACGTAACTGTTTTCATAAGTGCTTGGTGGCGCTGATCACCCACCTTTGTTTAAACATCTTAATTTTGTTTTTGGTGCTGCAGATATTAATACTGTATTTCTGATGCTAAGGCTAGTTATATCTTCTGTAGTAGACCTTAGATGGCTTTGGCTTCTGTGGAAAATGAACTTGATAAAAATAATATTTAACTGCCCACTTTAGGATCTGTGCTGCCCTGTCCAGCGCTGTAGCCACTAGCCACCTATGACTATTACAGTTAAATAAAATAAAAAATTCTCTTCCTCGGTTGCAGTAGCCACATTTCGAAATTCTAACAGCCACAAGTGGCCGGTGACTACTGTAATGGGCAGTGCTGATATTGGACATTTTCAGTGTCCAGAACATTCTCTTGGACAGGACTGTCTGGAGAGAAATAATAATACAAAAGACAAAATATGTGTTAGGATGCTGGCTGCTTGGTTAGTGGTGGAGGACACTCCCTCGGCTTGTTGAATCCATCGGTGGGTACAGTGCTGTCTTCACAGGTGCAGCCTGCGCCGGGGCAGAGGCCGCCCCTGCCAGGTAGGCCTGGCCAGGTGGGTGGTTTTTCTTCTCAGGAGAAGCAGGCTTTCTGCTTTGGTTACTTCTCTTTACTCCCTGTGAATTGAGATCATATTCCTTCTAAGAAGGAAATGTTTATTCCATAGAATTCCGTAGAATTTTGAGATCTGTTCAAATTCCTTTTCTTGTATTCAGTCAAACGTTTCTGACTTTCCCCCAGTTCTCCTTAATCAGGTGTAATTGTTTCTCCTCTTTTCCTAGAATTTTATTTCTGTCTTCTTGCGTGCACACCTGTATTTGCTCTACGTGTTTATTTTGTGTTATGGTGGTTGCACATTTCTGATCTCCCCTACAGAAGTGCACCGAAAAGGAACTCACTCGCGCCCCTGCTGCATGGGCAAGCAAGCATGGTCCCCCGTACCTGGGTCGCGCTCTGTGAGCTTCTCAGGCTCAGGCTGCGTTGAGCTCCCTCACCGCAGTTTGTTTCCATCGCCTGCGAGGCATTCCATTGAGTGAAGATGCTGCAGTTTATTCTTTCTACACAGTGAATATTTTTTTGTTTATTTCTAATTTGGGGGTATTGGAAATAATATTAACATTCTAGCAGTGGAATTGTTTGGTTCATAGAGCGTATATTCAATTTAATAGTTAAGTTTCACCTTAATTTTGAAATTCTGAAACTACAAAAAATTGTGAAATACTAAAACAAGCATCATGTACATTCAGCCTGATTCATCAGTTGTATTTTTGCCGCGTTCACTTTATCCACCTTCTATAGGCCGTTTTTACGCCTGAATTATTTGAGAGGTGGTCGTGGTACTTGACCCGAAATGCGCCTCTTAAGCTCGAACGTTGCTGCACTGACCACAGCACGGTTCCCCAGCAGATCACAGAGCCCCCCCTGCAGTTCCTGGAGTCCCCCTGCAGATCCCGGAGCCCCCCTACAGATCCCGGAGCCCCCCTGCAGATCCCATCCCACAGCAGATCATAGAGCCCTCCCCAAGCAGTTCTTGGAGGTTCACTTCCTTGGTGGGCTGGGACGTGGCTGGTGCTTTCTGGGGCACACGCTGCGTTCCATTGATGGCCTTTGCTGTGTGAGCCCCTTCTGTGTCACCTTCCCTCCTTCAGCCCTCGGTGTGCTTGCCTCCCCAGCCCCCAGGCCCAGGCAGGAGAGAGGCAGGCGGCGGGGGTCGCCGAGGGCGTCTGCAGTCGCTGTGTGCATCGGGGGCGGCCTTGCTGCTCTGCTCATGGCTGCTGTGATTTGAGTTTAGAGGTATCTGTGGTCTGGGCAGTGAGTTGTTCCTTCTTTCAGTTCCTGCACAATTATTTGGGTCATGTTGCTTTCCCTTTCTCTCTCGCTCTGTTTTTTTTTCCTCTAAATTCGCCCTGGTCTTGGCAGCTGTAGCTGTGCCGATCGGGATCCCTGTGCTTGACTGTGTCTCTTCGAGAACCCCCATCCTGCCACGTGTATTTATCACTTTTCTCTATGCCTTCCAGGCGAAGTCATGCGTGTGCCACGTCTGTGGAGCCCACCTGAACAGGCTGCACTCCTGCCTCTATTGCGTTTTCTTCGGCTGCTTCGCGAAGAAGCACATCCACGAGCACGCCAAGTCCAAGCGGCACAACCTGGGTAAGTTCCCTTCCAAGGCGCGCCCGGCCAGGCCTCGCACGGTTCCCCGGCTCCCCTTCCTCCGAGACAGGAATGGCCCAAACATTTTGTCGGTGTCGTTAAGAATTGGTCGGCACCTCCTGCAGCCATGCATGATGAATCTGATGTTGTCCATGCTCGGCCCTCTTTAAAAGTCGATGCAGAGTCTTTAGTGCTCTCTGATGGGGTGTCTGAGCCTTGTCCTTGCTTTGACATGTGTTGTTGGGAGTTAGATTAGGCAGAAATGAGCAGAGATGCCTGGGCGTGGCGTGAGGTTATCGCCGCCGCCGGGGTAGGTGTTTGGTGTTCTTTCAGCGATGGGTTTTCATTGCTTCCACTGCATCTGTTCACTTTTCATAGACTTAAAGACTCAGACTGTGGTATACTCTGGCATTGACAGCAAGTGAATTTTTGTTGATTTTGTTTCCTGACTGTAATTGCTAAAGCTTTCTTTCTCCAGATTAGTGTTTTCAGCTAAGTGATTGTGAAGTTGTCATGATGTCTTCAAGAAAATCACTTTCTCAAGGTCCAAGCAGAAAACCTGTTCTGGAAAATACTTCATTGGGGCAATTGCAGTTAAAGATATTTTTTAGCATCTTTTCTAAAGTGCTGTAGTCTGATGCTTTCTTGGAAACATTAGTCTGAAAAACCCGAGTTGGGAGCAGTATGACATATCTTTCAAATCCACGTATGTCCTTTGAAGGTGCACATACACGGATCTAGGAAAGTAAAAATCCCATAGCTGAGATTTTTGTTAGTTGAAGCGATGTGTCAAAGAAGACCATTGAAGGTAAAACTTCTCCATTTACGATATGTTTTATCAGCTGATTGTTGTATCATGAACGCATGGCCACTGTCACCTCACTCACATCTGTGATTGTAGCAGAAACGCCTTTTGATTTCTAGGTGACATATGGTATGCTAGTTCTTATTATAGAAAGCATGAAAATTTGCAGGACAAAATCCGCTCCTCACTTTGTTTTATAGTTTACAAGTTTTTTTCTTTGAGTTTAATGAGTAGTACAAATGATAGTTTTTTAAACATCAGTTTTTTAGTTTTTTTAAACATTTTTTATTGTGAAATATAGCATATATAAAGAAAAGCAATAAATTTTAGAGTGCATTGTAATGAGTAGTTATAAGAACAGATTTCAGAGTTTGGTATGGGTTTAAAGTTCATGATTTTAGGTTTTTCATGCTCTGACACTGGAGGCTAAAAGAAATATTAATATTATGATTCAGCACTCATACTCATTTTTTAAACCCGACCTTACCTATATAACTCCTCCTTTCATCCTTCTCCCAATCCTGAGGGGAGTTTGGGTTGTGCCCTGTTCTAGTTTGCTAGCTGCCGGAATGCAACACACCAGAGACGGATTGGCTTTAATAAAAGGGGATTTATTTTGTTAGTTCTTCAGAGGGAAGGCAGCTAACTTTCCACTGAGGTTCTTTCTTATGTGGAAGGCACAGGATGGTCTCTGCTGGTCTTCTCTCCAGGCCCCTGGGTTCCAACAGCTTTCCCCGGGGTAACTTCTTTCTGCATCTCCAAGGCCTGGGCTGAGCTGCGAGTGCTGAGATGAGGAATGCCGAGCTGCTTAGGCTGTGCAACATTGCGCACTCTCATTTAAGCACCAGCCAATTAAGTCAAACGTCTCTCATTGCAGCAGACACACCTCCTAGCCGACTGCAGATGTAATCAGCAACAGATGAGGTTCACGTATCATTGGCTTATGTCCGCAGCAACAAGACTAGGTATGCTCACCTGGCCTAGTTGACAACTGAATCTAACTACTACATGCCCGTTCTCACTTTTTACATTGGAAGGGTCTGTCACTAATATGGGGTAGGGAGATGGAACTATCTGATGTTCTGGAGAGGCTGGACTAGGTTTCAGAACTTATCTGGTCCAGGGACCCATCTGGAGGTTGTAGGTTTCTGGAAAGTTATTCTAGTGCCTGGAACCTTTGTGGAATCTTATATATTGCCCCTGGTTTTCTTTAGGATTGGCTGGAATGGTCCTGGTTGAGGTTGGCAGGTTATGACAGGTAGCAAGGTCTACCTGAAGCTTGTGTAAGAGCAACCTCCGGAGTAGCCTCTTGACTCCATTTGAAGTCTCTCTGCCACTGATGCCTTGTTTGTTCCCCTCTTTTCCTCCTTTTGGTCAGGATGATGTGTTGATCTCCTCAACTTGAACTTAGAAATTTGAAGCAATCAACATTTTTTTAAACATGCAGGTTTTTTTTTCATTCAAGTCCCTTGTTATACTTTATTTTTTAAATACCAGAAAGCACATAACAAAAGCAAACATTCCTCTTTTGATCATTCTGTTTTACATCTATAATCAGTAATTCACAATATCATCACATAGTTGCATATTCATCATCATAATCATTTCTTAAAACATTTGCATCTGTTCAGAAAAAGAAATAAAAAGACAACAGAAAAAAAAAGATTATACATACCATACCCCTTACCCCTCGCTTTCACTGATCACTAGCATTTCAAACTCAATTTATTTTAACATTTTTTCCCTCTATTTATTTTTATTCAATATGTTCTACTCGTCTGTTGACAAGGTAGATAAAAGGAGCATCAGACACAAGGTTTTCACAATCACACAGTCCCATTGTGAAAGCTATATCGTTATATAATCATCTTCAAGAAACATGGGTACTGGAAAACAATTCTACATTTTCAGGCAGTTCCATCCAGCCTCTCCATTACATCTTGAGTAACAGGGTGCTATCTACTTAATGCGTTAAGAATAACCTCCAGTATAACCTCTCGACTCTGGAATCTCTGAGCCGCTGACACTTTATTTTGTCTCATTTCACTCTTCCCCCTTTTGGTCAAGAAGGTTTTCTCAATCCCTTGATGCTGGGTCTCAGCTCATTCTGGGATTTCTGTCCCACGTTGCCAGGAAGGTCCACAACCCTGGGAGTCATGTCCCACGTAGACAGGGGGAGGGTGGTGAGTTTGCTTGTTGTGTTGGCTGGAGAGAGGGGCCACATCTGAGCAACAAAAGAGGTTCTCTGGGGGGTGACTCATAGGCCTAATTTTAAGTAGGCTTGACCTATCCTTTGTGGGGTTAAGTTTTATATGAACAAACCCCAAGACTGGGGGCTCAGGCTATAGCATTGGTTGTCCACACTGCTTGTGAGAATATCAAGAATTCAACTTGGGAAGGTTGAATTTTCCCCCGTTCTCACCATTCCCCAAAGGGGACTTTGCAAATACTTTTCCAATCACTGACCAGATCACTCTGGGATTCATTGGGGCATCACTCTGGACAAACCAACAAAATCTTATGTCCTACCCAAGCTTCCATGTACTTATGTTGTTCAACCAACTATCTATATAAGTTATATTATTAGGAAATGCACTAGTCAAAATATAAATTTGTACCAAATAAACATTTTTTGCTTTAGTCTCACACAGAAGTTGAAACTTTAAAATATTAATTACCATCTATTTTCAACACCCTGCAGTAATTAAAACACACAGGTTTTTAAAAAATAACAAACCAATTTGCCCTCTTCTTCATCCCAGTAACATTTCCTCTCTGAAAAACTGATTTGAGTCTCTTTATTCAGTGCCTATGAAAACTTGTGTGTGTGGGTTGGTTGGTTTGCTTTGCACAGTTTCACACTCGCACAGCAGTAGCTTCCTGCGCTGGGAATGCTGTGGCATTGTGAAGTTGGAATCACGGTTCCGCAACAAAAACAAATAGCTTTCTTTTTTGTGCAGTATAGTTAAAAATTTGGTGGGTATATATTCACTTATGGCTATTTTGGGGATGAAAGTATATATAACATTTTTCTGGGAATGTTTTGTTCTTTCTTTTCCAAAGACAAGCAGTGCGCAGCGAGTCGACTAAGCATCTCAGGGTCACTCCTGGGAAGTTAGAGTTCCTGATTCTTACTGTCTGGAAACTTCCAGGGCGCGTCACTGTCCAAGTTTTATTTTATTACAGTTTTAATTCAACCCACTGAGCCCTTTCTTCCTCTACAAAATGTCGGAAATGAAAATGATTGGAAAAGTAGGTTTCAGAACCAGGATTTATTCTGTCTGATGAAATGGAGACAGACTGTGGTTTTTCAAGTGGGAGACTCAGCTTTTGCTTCTGTCTTTCCCGTAGATGGATGTTTTTGTCCAACTACCAACAGGTTTTCCAGAATTTCCATTTCTGGACTTTTACACTCAGTCCTGTCGCAGGTCCGTATTCCTTGAGCCCAGATGCCCTGTGCCCTCTTTCTGTCTCCTGATGACCTGTGGCCTACTTGGATTTTTAACTGGAAAAGCCCGGCAGGCCAACATGTGCTGTCTGAGGCGCTTCAGACCGCAGGGGCCATAGGTGCTGGAGGAAGGCCTGTGTATGGGCAGCGTGGCAGGGCCAGACGCTGGTCTCCCCCTGCCCTGGTGGCCGTTTGCCTTTGTGTGACCCGTGCTGGGGTCCCGTCACCGTTGTTCTGTCCCATGCAGCCAGCTCGAGCTGTCCATAGAGTTTTTGGGCTGAGATGGTGCCCCGGGAGCACCCGCGCGCAGGGGTTTCTCTGGGCATCCCCTGGTGGAATTGTGGTTGCTGAGAGAGCCTTGAAGGAGGCCAGGGGAGGGTCTCCCCATGCGCAGTCCTGGAGCTGCCCTGCTGCCCGGCCTCTCCCTGGCCTCCGGGAGCGCGTGTCCAATGAGATCACCTCTGAGCCTGGGTGCGGGCTCGGCACCACGCAGGCCGTGGGGACTTTGTCATGGTTTTGGGCAGGTGGGAGGGGTGGGGTGGGTTTGGCAATATTAATGGTTACTTTGATTATTATTTATCGTCACTTCTTAAATTGAGATTTAATAGGTCAGCTTTAGAGGACTTCCTAAGATCTGCCACAAGATTAACAGCCAAGCTCTTCCTGCTCACCAGGCAGCGCGTTCTTGCTGAGTTCTATGTTTTAACTTAATTCTCCCCCAAACCCGGAGGATTCGTCCCTGAGAACCGAGGTTTGGGGCAGGCGTCACCTGTCCGAAGCTGCCTGACTGGGGAGTCCGTTCCCCCAAATCCATGCCCCTTCCTCTCCACTCCACCTGCAGACCGCCAGGCCTTGTGCTGAGCGTCGGCAGGAGAAGGGTTTGCTGTGTGGTTGAGACCCCCGGCGTTGTTCCCAGCATGCTCCAAGCACTCTGTGTTCACCCTGTGATGGCAGGAGTGAGCGCCGAGACAGCTGGTCAGAAGACGGTTTTCCACCGTTCTGCAGCAGGAAGAAGGGCAGTGGCTGTGGCTCCATCCCGGTGGCCGTGGGCCTTGGGCTTGCTGTGGTCACTGACACAGTGTGTGTCTTTCGTGGGAAAGCGGCGGCTCGTGCTGCAGGCCCAGGGTGCTGGGTGCTGGGTGCCGGCACTCCGGGCCTCAGTTACACTGGGCCTTGGCCAGAACCTCCCGAGGGCAGGGCCACCTCCTCTGCTCGGGCCCGTCTGAAGCATGGACAGTCTTGTCCTCGGCTCCTGCGATCGGAGGGAAATGGTACAAACAATTGAGTGTCTAAAAACCTTGTGTTATGGTTTCACCTTCGCGTCCTCAGGCTTCCCTGTGCGCTGTGAGCTAGGCCTGTGTCTGCCCGTCCTCTCTTCCAGCCCTGGACCTCACGTACGGAGGGGTCTACTGCTTCCTGTGCCAGGACTACGTGTACGACAGAGACATGGAGATGGTCGCCAAAGAGGAACAGCGGAAGGCCTGGAAGATCCAAGGTCTGGTTCTGCTAGCTTCACTTTGTCTCTCACACCTGCAGTTCCCTCATGTCTGCAAAAAGCAGAACTCACTAAAGGAAAGGTCACTGTCCAGGTGGAGAGAAGGTGGCAGGGTGGCAGGCTGCGTTGGTAGGTTGTGGGGTGCAGGGAGCGGCCACCCCGTTCCCTGGGGAGGGTCTCAGGGTTTGCCGGGAGTGCAGGGAGGTGCTGCCCGCATATGGGGGCCCCGGGGTGCTGAGGGGGCAGTGGCCCTGTAGTGCTGCTCTGCTTGTCACTGGGGCTCTTTTCACTGCACACAGTGCTCCTTCCCAGGAGTATATAAAGTTGAGAGGTATTTGTACACGTTTTCTTTATTATTCATGCTGGTTGTCCTCAGTTTTCCGAGTTTTCACTTCCGGCCGATGGTCAGGACCCGTTCACGGTGCCGTTGTAGGCCGCTGCACCCCTAGTGCCCGACGAGCTTGTCTCAGGTGGCAGGACTGTCACTGCCAGTTTATGGAGAAGAGAGAAGAGAAATCTGTTTTGCAAATTCTTGTTTTGATTATTCTTCAAAAACAACCCTACCCTTTTTTTTTTTTTGAGGAAGAAAGAATAGAAACATGTTTTCGGTGATCAGAATTATTTGTTTCCACAGATTTTTCTAGACAACTCATCCTCAAAAAAATTCGTTAAGCATTGCAGCTAAGTCTGAGTTTGTTATTTCTTTGGGCAAAACACGTTAGCACAGGGCTAAGAAATGTGTGTCACAGAATAAAATTGAATTTTTCTAAAATCATCCATAGTTCTGTCAGCAAGATGTTAGCTCTTTCAAGTTCACTGAGCTATGCAGACATTTTATATACCATGGAAGAGGATATATGTATATTAGGGTGAAATGTGTTGCTTATTAACCTTTACCCTGTAGTTCTCTTTGGTTTGAATCTTTTAAGATTGGTACATTGGTCTGTTTCAGTTTGTTCACAAATGCCTTTCCTTGTTCCGCTCAGTCGTGGAAGGTCTCCTCCCAGTCCTTCTCGTGTGAGCTCAGGCCTGGACGCGGAGAGAGCCTGTGGGCAGCATGGGGCAGCCTTAGGGGGGCAGCCTTAAGAGGGGCTTCTTTTTCTTCTCTGCCTGGATCCTTGGCTTATTCGCAGCACTCTCGACACCCCTCAGTGTTCTTTTCAGCCCCTCGGCATGACTTCAGGAAGCGCTGGGGACGGAGCTCCCGCTGGGAGTGCTGGGGCCGCCCCTGGAACCGCCTCTCTCCTGCCAGGTGTGGGGGAGAAGTTTTCCACCTGGGAACCGACCACACGCGAGCTGGAGCTGCTGCGGCACAACCCCAAGAGGAGGAAGATCACGTCGAGCTGCACCATAGGTGGGTACGCCGGATGCGGCACGGCCGCCCTGGGGGTCCCCACTGGCCCCACCCCCGGCCCATCCAGCTGCTGCCTTGGGCGCTGCCCCCGCTGCGCCCTGCCTGGACTCTGGTGCAGAGCGACCAGCGGAGAGGACTCAGTGCCTGCGGCCTTCAGGTGATCCGTGTGTGAGAGAATGTTCTGTGAGCTCTCTAAGAAGTCTGGAAAGAAGTTGTCAAAAGTGAAAGTATCTTTTTTCCCTTTTTCGCTTTGGAGAGGCTGTGCTCTGACCTGGCCTGTTGCTATGAGAAACAACTTTGGACAGGTCTGTTAGAACTTTCATGGTGGCGTGAGTGGGGGGAAATACGCATAACTTTTTTTTTTTTTTTTAACATGGGCAGGCACCGGGAATCGAACCCGGGTCCTTGGGCTTGGCAGGCAAGCATTCTTACCTGCTGAGCCACCGTGGCCCGCCCATAACTTTTTTTTTATTGGCAAATCTTCACACACGTACAATCTGCGTGGTGCACAGTCAGTGCTCACAGTAGCATCACACATCTGTGTATTCACCACCGTGATCATCTTTAGAACATTTATATCACTCTAGGAAAAGAAAACAACTCATACATCCCATGACCCTTACCCCTCCCTCTCATTGACCACTAGTATTTACGTCTACCCATATATTTATCCCTTACCCCCATTAATTAATTAATTAATTAATTTGCACTTTGAAGGCAACTAAGTATATTTGTTACTTGTGTCCCTGGTAGTATTTTATTTTTTTAATTTTTTAATTGTGAAATATAACACATACAAAAAAGTAATAAACTTCCAAGTACATTTGGATGAAGTGATTTTTTTTTAATTTTTTAATTTTATTTTTTTAAGTACCAAAAACACCAGGCAAACGCAGACGCTCCTATTTTGATCATTCTGTTCTACATGTGTAATCGGTCATTCACAGTATCATCACATAGTTGCATATTCACCATCATGATCATTTCTTTTAACATTTGGAATGCGCACAGCTTGAGTCCTCTAGGGAGTCCTGAAAATGAGGGGTTGGAGCGTGTCTGCTTGTCCTTTTCTTGATGCTGAGTGAGTGAACCGAGTGACTGCACATGGGCCATGGGGAGCCGCTGGGCTGTGGCAGGGCGGCCATGGGGTCTGGGTGGCCGCGGGCTCTGGGTGCCTGCGGAGTCTGGGTGGCCGCGGGCTCTGAGTGCCTGTGGGGTCTGAGTGGCCGCGGGGTCCAAGTCGCCGCGGGGTCTGGGTGCCTGCGGGGTCCGAATGGCCACGGGCTCTGGGTGCCTGCGGGGTCCGGGTGGCCGCGGGCTCTGGGTGCCTGCGGGGTCCGAGTGGCCGCGGGCTCTGGGTGCCTGCGGGGTCCGGGTGGCCGCGGGCTCTGCGTGCCTGCGGGGTCCGAATGGCCACGGGCTCTGGGTGCCTGCGGGGTCTGGGTGCCTGCGGGGTCCGGGTGGCCGCGGGCTCTGGGTGCCTGCGGGGTCCGGGTGGCCGCGGGCTCTGGGTGCCTGCGGGGTCTGGGTGCCTGCGGGGTCCGGGTGGCCGCGGGCTCTGGGTGCCTGCGGTGTCCGGGTGGCCGCGGGCTCTGGGTGCCTGCGGGGTCCGAGTGGCCGCGGGCTCTGGGTGCCTGCGGGGTCCGGGTGGCCGCGGGCTCTGGGTGCCTGCGGAGTCTGGGTGGCCGCGGGCTCTGGGTGCCTGCGGGGTCCGAATGGCCACGGGCTCTGGGTGCCTGCGGGGTCTGGGTGCCTGCGGGGTCCGGGTGGCCGCGGGCTCTGGGTGCCTGCGGGGTCCGGGTGGCCGCGGGCTCTGGGTGCCTGCGGGGTCTGGGTGCCTGCGGGGTCCGGGTGGCCGCGGGCTCTGGGTGCCTGCGGTGTCCGGGTGGCCGCGGGCTCTGGGTGCCTGCGGGGTCCGAGTGGCCGCGGGCTCTGGGTGCCTGCGGGGTCCGAATGGCCACGGGCTCTGGGTGCCTGCGGGGTCTGGGTGCCTGCGGGGTCCGGGTGGCCGCGGGCTCTGGGTGCCTGCGGTGTCCGGGTGTCCGCGGGCTCTGGGTGCCTGCGGGGTCCGAGTGGCCGCGGGCTCTGGGTGCCTGCGGGGTCCGGGTGGCCGCGGGCTCTGGGTGCCTGCGGGGTCCGGGTGGCAGCGGGCTCTGGGTGCCTGCGGGGTCCGGGTGGCAGCGGGCTCTGGGTGCCTGCGGGGTCCGGGTGGCCGCGGGCTCTGGGTGCCTGCGGGGTCCGGGTGGCCGCGGGCTCTGGGTGCCTGCGGGGTCCGGGTGGCCGCGGGCTCTGGGTGCCTGCGGGGTCCGGGTGGCCGCGGGCTCTGGGTGCCTGCGGGGTCCGGGTGGCCGGGGCTCTGGGTGCCTGCGGGGTCCGGGTGGCCGCGGGCTCTGGGTGCCTGCGGGGTCCGGGTGGCCGCGGGCTCTGGGTGCCTGCGGGGTCTGAGTGGCCGTGCCTGCTGCCCCCAGGCCTGCGAGGACTCATCAACCTGGGCAACACCTGCTTCATGAACTGCATCGTGCAGGCACTGACCCACACGCCGCTGCTGCGCGACTTCTTCCTGTCGGACCGGCACCGCTGTGCCATGCAGAGCCCTAGCTCCTGCCTGGTCTGTGAGATGGCCTCGCTCTTCCAGGAGGTCAGTGCCGCAGCCGCCCTGCCGGGGCGGCGTTTCTTCCTTTTGCCCTTTCTAAGGTAAAGTGAGGTGAACGGTAAAAAGGAAAGGTGAGTAAGTGCCTCAGGACGACACGCTCTGTCCGTAGAAACTGTCGGTAAGGGCCGTTCAGGGGGCTTGCAGGGCAATGCAGGGCTCTTGGAAGGGGCGGACCCCCTTCCTTCCCCCAACCCGCTGCCCGCATCCCTGCCCTCGCCGTGAGGTGGAGCACTTGGGGTGGAGGGTGTGTGTTCCTGGGCACGGGCCGCCCGCCGGCTTGGTTCCGAAGGGTGAAGCACCTGCCCTCGGTGCTCCAATGGCTTGGCCCCTGCTGTGCCCCTCTGCCCGGAGTCCTGGGTTCTGCCCCCTGCCCCGGCCATGGGCCACTCAGCCTTGGGGCGCTCAGGGGCGCCTTCCCGACGGCTGGGGTCCTGGGGTTGTTGATGGGAGGCCGGCACAGTGGGCGGAAGACGTGGCCCCAGCTGAGAGGCGGGAGAACCTGCCCAAAGGCTGCCGAGGGGCTGTGGGTGCAAACCGAGTGGCCAGCAGGGAGGCCCAGCCCTGCCTCCTGCTCCAGCGGGGGAGAGCCTGCGGCCCGGAGGTGAGGAGTCCGCTCTGGTCCTTCTCCACGCATGTAGCCCCGCGCAGCCGCTCTCACCTGACGTCCTGACGCTGACACGGGAGGAGGGTCAGAAATGCCCTTCAGATGGTCGTACATGATCCCGCTGCCACATCTGAACAACCAAGTGCCTCCATGGGCGCTGCCATGGGGTGGTTCCTGAATTGAGGTGGATGTGCTGTGGTGTGGCTGTGGTGTGGCCATGGCATGTAGGACACACTGTGCTCGGGCTCCAGTTCACCGTGACAGACGCGTCACTGCCCTGGTCCCCAAGTGTGCGTAGTCGTGGGGAGCTGCACCACCCCTGCCCACGGGGTCCCTCGGTGTTGGCTGGTGTGCACCAGCCTGCTCAGCTTGGCTACGTGATAGGCGAAAGGGACAGGCCGAGTCGTTTTTATTTGCATTCAGTCTCACCCTAGCAAGTCATAATTCACCATTTAGTCTATTTGTGGGAAAGTGGTTGTTGAGAAGGTAGAACACTGTGAACTCAGAAGTCCATTGAGTCTTAGTGAAGATACAATAATAGAAAACAAACGCCCAGCTGCGTCTTTTGCATTAAGCTGGCACAGGCAGTCGCGGGTAAGCGTCCCTCATGCTGCGCTGTGCATGTCCCCCCCCCAGTTTTACTCCGGCCACCGCTCCCCCCACATCCCGTACAAGCTGCTGCACCTGGTGTGGACACACGCGCGGCACCTGGCCGGGTACGAGCAGCAGGATGCACACGAGTTCCTCATTGCCGCGCTGGATGTTCTGCACAGGCACTGCAAAGGTGAGCGCCTCAGGGCCCTGGGGGATGCGGTTCCCAGCCATTCCCAGACCGGTGCGCGTGGCCGTGGGCTGACCGTGGGGTCCTCTTCCTGCAGGTGATGACAACGGGAAGAAAGCGAGCAACCCCAACCACTGCAACTGCATCATCGACCAGATCTTCACGGGCGGGCTGCAGTCGGACGTCACCTGCCAGGTCTGCCAGTAAGTGTGTGGGGCTGCGGCCGTCCATGGGGGCAGCGTGTGTTCGTGGTTCCCTCTGTGCGGGTGCACCCCTGCAATGGCCGGCACCATCAGAGCCACCGTTGAGTGCTGTGACCGAGTATGGTAGAAGAGTCACCTTTGCCCCTAAGACCCTGACTTCAAATAGCAGACTGGCAGGAAATCGCCGTGGTCGGCATCCTGTGACGGGTTCCCCCACCCCCGGTCTGCTCCTCCCTCGCGCGTCCAGCTCTGTGTGCTTGGACGTGATGCACAGCAGTCCCTGGGGCACCAGCTGGGGCCCAGTCAGCACATGGTGTGGGGTCGTGATTGCCCCCAAGAGTGGTGCTCCCCAGCCCTGCACTGTGGGCTCCCCTGGTTGTGGAAACGGCTGCTGGAGGAGTTGTCCACATGGCCTCCCTGAGCACACCATGTGTCCACCATGTCCTTCTGCCTGTCCTCCAGTGGCGTCTCGACGACAATCGACCCCTTCTGGGACATCAGCCTGGACTTGCCGGGCTCCTCCACGCCCTTCTGGCCCCTGAGCCCCGGGAGCGAGGGCAGCGCGGTCAATGGGGAGAGCCACGCCGCAGGGACCACCACCCTCACCGACTGCCTGCGCAGGTAAGCTGGCCCGCAAGCAGGGCAGCCTCCCTTTTGGGGCCCCGCGGAGCGTGAGGGACGGTCTGGCTGCCCTTTGTGTGGTGCAGAGGAGGCTCCCGTCTGTCCAGCTCTGCCCCACGGGCTCCGTCACGAGCCTATCCCACCCTGACCCCGTCTGAATGAGCAAGGAGGCTTCAGGCCCCCAGTATTATGTGGCCTTTTCTCCAAGTGATGAAATGTTTGTGATTTCTGCGGTTAGTCTCGTTTTCGAATCTGGCAAGGGGTAAGTAGCCATGTGGTGTGACGTAGGATGCGGGTGTGATTCAGTGTGTCTGGGTGGCCATGGCCAGCCGCCGTGGAGAGGGTTGGTGTTTCTCATGGGGTTTTCGTGTCACTCGCGAGCAGGGCCGCACCTTTCTCCGTGTGTCTTGCTGCGTTGCCACGGCCGCATTTTAGACGCCTCGACCTGGTCACATGGAAAGGGCATGCGGGGGTTTGTTTATTAAGGGACGGTGTCTAGGAGGCAGCGGGGCCTGGTGTAGAGTATAAAAAGCAAGAAAACAACCAAAACCAAACATATTTTAGTAGAGTAAAAAAAGGCACTGTTGACATCACATTAGTTTCGTGTGCACTAAGGGAATAAAAACCTGAAGAAAGGGAGAAAAGGAGAAAAGGACATTGATTATTTTACCTGGCCACTGTCGTCAGCCCTGAGCAGATTGAACTCAGCCAAGCTTGGGGCCAAAGGTGCGTTTTGTACTTTGGGGTGTTAGGGGTCTCTGCAGTTGTTTGTGACAGTGCAGGGTTGTGTGGAAGCTCGGCCAGTGCCGGGCTGCACAGGAGAAGCAGACCTCATCACTCCTCTCTGCCGTTTGGGGTCGTGGGAAACTGGCGGTAGGGGGTGGAGCGCACGCGTCCTAGGTCATGCGGAGTCATCACAGCCGGTAGCTGTGACCCGAAGCTGCAGTCCTGCCGGGATTCCAGGTGTGCGGTGAGGCTGAGCCTTGTGGGAGCAGCCGCGGCCTCTGGACACCCCGTCCTCGCGTCCATCTTCTACCTCCTCCACCTCTTCCTGGCCAGGTCCCACCAGTCCTGGGAGGCCTTCCTTGGAATTGGGGTTGACAAAACCTGCTCCCTTTGGACCTCGTGGCCCTGTCGTAGTAGCCTCTCGTGTCCTTGGTGTCCCCACCTAGGGTGGGAAGGCCCGTGTTCCTCCCTGACATCCTCTCGGACATGCCTGGCCTGGGGCTTCCTCGCCGCCCCGTGGGAACTCAGCATCTGTGCTCACCATGGCAGTTCTTGGCTGCGAACAGCAGAAACTGACTCCATTTGATTCAAGAGCCATGGGAAGGCCAGGCGGTCTGCAGAACTTCCCAAACCAGCCTTCCCTCCTTGGACCTCTTAGTCACCCCAGGCCAGCGGCCTCCAGCTGGCCAGGCTGAGCTTAGGGCCCTGAGTGCTGGGGTGGGGGGGAACGCGGACGCCTGGAGGCTGGGCTCTGCCTTGTGCTGAGGGTTGGGAATTCCACAAAAGTCAGGACAGACCTGGGGTGGGTGGGTTCTTCGGGGCGGCCTGACTTTTCCCTCCATATCCTTCTATTTGTCATTAAGTGCAGGCCATGTCCCACGTGCCCGGCATCGTGGTAATTGTTAGGTGTGTGATTTTGGCATCGAGGCTGTTCGGGGTGATGCGTGCAGTGGCAGGACCGTCATGGAGTGTGGCGGAGGTGACAGCCAGTGTCGGGACAATTAAATGTCACCTGGAGTCCCGGCTGGGGAAAGGACGATGGCAACTCATCAGAAGCTCCTAGGAGAATTGAAAAAGAAAGCAGCAAAAGATTGCTTTTGATGGCTTAACATTTTGCCCACATTGGCATAAAATTTTAAAATGTGTGTTCTCATGGAGAGGTTTCTATTTATCAGTCAGTGACATGACATGGAATGTCATGTAGTTTGTGGATTGACCAGTTGATAGAAGGTGAATTCAGGTGGCTTCAACTTGTGCATCATCATTTGAGGGTGACTAGGTTGTTTATACCCGTAGTCCTTCCTGGCTGACAACAGAACAGTGCATCGGGAGTTTGGATCTGTTATTTAACACGAGGAGCGCAAATGAGAGCATTCCTGCAGGTGAAGTGTTGGTCGCCATCAGGGCTGCTTTTGTTTGTGTGTTTAGGGCTGAAGGCAGTTGGTGTTTCCTCCAGGGGAGTGGCAGGGACAGCGGTCAGGGCACAGCGGTCAGGGCCGGGAGTGCGTCCGTGGTCCCAAGTGCTTGTTTCTGCAGTGCCCACTCAGGGGACGGCCCAGCACCGGCCTCGCTTTAGCCACGGGCTGGGCTCCTGTTGTAAAATGTCAGCCTTTTCTTTACATCTGGGTAAATGTTTGTGATTATTTCTTCTTCATAGATTGATCCTTTTATTAATATGTGGTAATTTTCTTTGTCTCTTGTAAGAGTTTTAATATATTTAATATTTTGTCCGATACTTAATACAACCCTCCAAGCTCTCTTTTGGTGGCTTATTTGCCTGGAATATTTCCATTCTTTCATTTTCAGTGTACTTGTGCCTTTGGATCTAAGGTGAATCTCTTAAACAACAGAGTTTCTGCCATTCTTTGTCCTTTTTGGGGAATTTAATCTATTTCATTCAGTGTCATTTCTGATAAGGCAGGACTTCAGCCATTGTGGCTTTTTTATGTCTTATCTTTTTTGTCCTTCCTTTCCTTTATTACAGTCTACTTTTGTGTGTAGTTGATCTTGTGTGGCATAACTCGATTCCTTTCTCACTTCTGTTTCTGTTTGTATTTTAAACGTTTTTTTTTGTGGTTACCCTAGGGTTTGTGTTAAACTTCGCATGTCTATAACCTGCTAGTTTAAGAAGCTTTACTAGCTTTACTAGCATGCACAGTCTCTGTCCCATAACCCTCCGTTTCCCCTCTTGATGGTGTTTTTGTCCCATCTTACTTTATATTTTGTGCGTCTGTAACATGGAAGTAGGATTATTTCTTTCTCAGCTGTGCTTTAACCTTAGAGAAAGCAGAGGGTGGAGTTACCCGTGGGTTTTCTGTTTCCCATGTGGCTACTTTTCCTGGGGATCCTCTGGGCTCCCAGCCCTCTCTCCTGTTCCTTCCCTTCAGCTGCCAAGAAGCTCTTGAGGTTGAAGGCCATGGCGCTTCCGAGGGCAGGACTCCTGGGGACAACTCCTGGTTTTGTTTATCTGTGAATGTCTTGAATTCTCCTTTACTTTTCAAGAGCAGTTGTTCCCTTCAGTACCTTCAGCCTGTCGTCCCACTGCCTTCTCTCCTGGTTTCTGGTGGGAAACCTCACAGGGTCGTGACGCATGCGCTTCTCTAGTTACCACTAGAATTCTCTGTCTTTGGCATTGGACATCCTGGTTCGTACATGTCTTAGGCCAGGCGCGTTCAGGTTTGCTGGCTTGGACGTGTATGTTTGTGTCTTTCGTAAGATCTGGCAGAGTTTTGGCCTTTACTTCCTCAGATTGTCTCTCTGCCCACGTTTTCCTTCTCCTCTGGGCCACCCATAACGTGTATGCTGGCTGTCCACGCTGCCACACGGGTCCCTGGGTCTGCACTCTTTTCACTCTCTCTCCTCTTCACCGGTACACGCTCGATTGCTGTTCGATTAGCTGCTCCACTGTTTGCATCTCCTCTGAAGGACTGCGTTTTCCCTGGCTGCACCTCTTCCTGTTTCCTTGATGTGTGCCGTCTTCTGTGGACATCTGGGCGTCTGCTTGCTGGGATGTGCTGGGGCAGGCGGTCTGCCTGCTGCCTGGGGTTTTAGGGTGGCGTGGCTGTGCATTTAGGCTCTTCTCCGCTTGATCCAGTTTATCCTGAAGATTTAGAGCAGCCCGTGTTGAACAGTTTAAAGTTTCCTCGGGTCTCTGGGCACCTGACTTTGCCTGGGGCACGTGGAGTAACTAAACCTTACTGTGTGTCCCTGTGCTCTCCAGGACAGGGTTTCTTTCCTCTCCTCCTGCATCGGGGGCTGGTCTTACATTTATACACATGCTCTCCTCCCCAGCGATGAGCATTTGCTGAACTCATCTCCCATGCTCCGGACTGCCATTTTAGTCCAGTTTTGAGTCTGGGGTCTGCCCTGCCTGGCAGTGGCTCGGTTTCCCTCTCGGGCAGCACTTCTGCCTCTCGCACCCTCTGTGGTGGGGGGTCCTGGCCAGGTGGGGTCTATGTTCAGCAGCTCCCCATACTTAGGGGTGTGGGGGCCGTGTGCTCAGCTCGCCTGCAGTCACCCCCCCCCCCACGGGGCACGCTTGTTTTTGGGGGACAGCTTTGTGTGAGTGTGCTCGCTGACCACTGAGGCCACCCTGCGCCCTGGACTCATGCTGCCCACAGGCCCCCAGGTCGGTCCGTGTTCACCAGCGGTGCCAGGGTTCCACAGGTCCACGCCACTCCCACCTCACTCCCCCACTCGCCGTGCAGGGCTCACAGCGGCCGCTGCCCGTTTATTCTGCCTTCTCGAGGGGGTTGTCCGGTCTCCCTCCTGCTGCTGACCCCCACCCCCGGGCCTTGTGTCCAAACGCTGGATCACGGGGTAATGTCCCAACTCAGCGTAGATCCAGAGTCTTCCCTGCTGCTGTGGCCACACTCCTTTTTTCAGATTTCCCTGATTATCTTTAAAACATCCAGTTTCAGATCCAGCTGGGCCCATGGCCTGCGCGTGGTTGCTTTGTCTCACAAGTCTCTTAAATCCATAGCCTTCTGCTCCTCCCTTTCTCTTTTATGAAAAACAAGTCCCTTTGTCCTCCACCATTTCCCAGACTCCTGATTTTGCTGACTGAGTTTACAGGCTCTTCTTGCGGGTTCCAGTGAGACTCTCAGGGCCCTGCCCCATCTCTCTTCCCAGACAGTCACCCGCCCTTCACTTTGGGGCCTCTCGGGCCGGCAGGGCCAGCCCTGGGCGGACATCTCGAAAGAGGCATGGTGGCCGAATTTCTCGGAAATAGAAACGACTTCCTGGACCTGGTTTTGCAAATTGGGATTGTTTTTTGATTGTTCTTCAGCTCTGAACGTTGAGATTTGGCATATACTATATTGAATAAGCATCTGCTTTATTATTCTAATATCTGCCACTGTTCCTCTCCTTGCTGAATTGTCTCCTGCAGCCTTTATCACATAACTTATCTTCAGTGTTAGAATCACTCTTTCCCGAGTCCAGTCTGTCTTTAAAATTTTGAGATCATTGTAGATTCGGATGAAGCTAGCTGTAAAAAATAATAATAATAAAAAAAAGGTAGGCGGGCCTTGACCCAGTTTTCCCCAGTGGTGACGTGTTTTTTTTAATGCAGTTTTATTGACGTATTCATGTACCCTGTACTCATCCAGCGTGCACTCACTGGTCCCTAGTGCTTTGTGGCTGTGCCTTCGTCGTCACAGTCAGGTTTTGAACACTTTGATTACTTCAAGAAGATACATGTAAGTGTAAAAATAAAAAGTGAAAAAGAACATCCAAAATACCCCCATCCCTATTAGTTATTTATTTTTTGTCTTTATTTTCTTCTCTGTCCACCCGTTGGATAAAGGGAGCTTCAGACAAGGTTTTCACAGTCACTTGGTGATGCTGTAAAAGCTGCGTAGTTACACAGTCATTTTCAAGAATCCAGGCTACTGGGTTACAGTTCAACAGTTTCGGGCATTTCTGTCTAACTATTCTAATCCACCAAAGACTAAAAATGAATATCTGTATAACGCAAAGAAAAAACCTCCAAATGACCGTTCATTTCTGTTTGAAATCTCTCAGCCACTGAAATTTTATTTTGTTTCATTTCTTTCCCCCTTTTGTTCAAGAATCCCTTGATGCTGGGTCCCAGCTCATCCCAGGAATCCTGTCCCACATTGCCAGGGAGACTTACACCCCTGGGCATCACGTCCCACGTAGGGGGGAGGGCAGTGAGTTCGCCTGCTGAGTTGGCTTAGAGAGAGGGAGAGAGGCCCTCGGGGGGCGACTCTTGGGCACAGTTATAATAGGCTCAGCTTCTCCTTTGTAGGGATGAGTTTCATAGGGGTGAACCCCAAGATCAATGGCTCAGCCTGTTGAACTGGTTGTCCCCACTGCTTGCGAGAATATCCGGAATCCCCGGGTGGGGAAGTTTAGTATTTCCCAGTCCTTCAAGGGGGCTTTGCAGATATTTTTGTTCTCTGCCAGTGTTTATTGGACGTCACACTGACCTGTACAGCCAACTAGCTCTCGCTCCCTATTCAGGGTTCCATGTAATTACGGTGGTTGATTACACTGACTATACGAGATAAACTAGTGTGCTACAGAAAATACAAACTTTGCACCAGATACCCTTTCCTTTTGTCTCACCTGGTTAGAGCGTTGTTACTGTCCTTTGCCTTTAGTCTGGTTTGCTGTAGGCCTAACCCCATCTGCTCCCTTCGTATCTCTGATTGAACTCTCATCTCCTTTTCAGTTTCTCCTGCAGTCGCTGTGTGCGGAGCTCTAGCTCCGAGTCTCAGGTGTGCCCACATCAGTGGTGACATCTCGCAGCTGTATCTCAGGCAGGATGCGGTGTGGGTGCAGTCAGGTTCAGAAGGTTCCGCCAGCACTAGGAGCCCCCTGCCATCTCGTCACCCCTGCCCCATCCCCCTTGCTGCCCCGTCCCCCCTGCTGCCCTGTCCCCCCTGTCACCCCATCTCCCTGCCACCTCGTCCCCCCTGCCCCAGTCCCCCTGCTGCCCCATCCCCCTGCCCCGTCCACCTGCCGCCCTGTCCCCCCCGCCTCATCCCCCCTGCCACCCCGTTCCCCCCTGCCGCCCCATCCCTGGGAGCCGCCAGCTTGTCCCCTTTGTGTAACTTCAGCAGCATTGTGTGAGTGTCGTGCAGTGGGGTCTTTGGGGATTGGTTTCTCTCTCCCGCACCATCCCTCTGCATCCCCAGTTTGTTGCTTTCTGCGGGCAGCTTTGCGGCGCCTGGAGGCCCCGGTTTAGCCCCCCAGGGCATGGTGCTGCTTCCTGGACTTTGGCTCTATGGGTGAAGGTGTGTAAACACTCTTGCACGGCTTTTGTGTGGATGTTTTCACTTCTCTGGGCTGAGCACTCAGGATTGTGGTGGCCGAGTTGTGTCGTGCTTAGAGAAGTACTGTTTCCCCAGACCTGTGCTTTACAGTGATAGGGAGAGGATGAAGGAAGAAAGAGCTTTTCTATTTTTTTTTTCTAATTGTGAAATTATAAAATTCCTTGACTGTGTGCTTGTGTTTTTAGTAGGAAAATTAACCCCAATGAAACTAAGCAAGTTTATTCTTTTCTCTCTTTCCAAATATCTGTTATCCGTCATCTTTTTGGCCTAAAAATGTATTTTTTGAATGCCTTATAGATTTACCAGACCGGAGCACTTAGGAAGCAGTGCCAAAATCAAGTGTAGCGGTTGCCATAGTTACCAGGAATCCACTAAACAGCTCACCATGAAGAAATTGCCCATCGTAGCCTGTTTTCATCTCAAAGTAAGTTTTCTAGAAAACAGACTCTCGTGGCACACTCAGTTCTTGGTTCACAGAACGTCTTGGCTCCCAGCCTGTGGGTGAGCCGCGCCACGGCAGCGGGCTAGGCACGCGAAGGCCCTGGGGGTGGCCCTTTGCACTTCCCCTTCCGTCGCTCGTGAGGAGGCCGCGGGGCACCCCGTTTGTCATGGAGCTTTCTTATTTCTTCACTTCGTTTTTATGACTTCAAACCAAATCGTTCAATCCTGATCCCTGCCTGAGTTTTCTGTAAATGTAAAAACTGACACCACCAGAAAACACAGGCACTTGGCAGTAAGAGCCAGGCCGGGCATTGGCAGGCTTTTTCTGGAAAGGGTTGGATAGCAGATATTTTACAATTGTGAACCACATATTGTTCTTTGTTTTTCTTTACAATCCTTTAAAACTGTAAAATCCCCTCGCAGCTCTGCCTGGGTTCGTGAGTTCTGATCTGGGGCCAAGGGAGGGGGAGTAACGAGCTGTTTTTCCCATCACGGGTGGTGGCTGTGTAGCCTGGTTCTCTCCCGCTGCGCCCTTTGCTGGCTTTGCCGTTAGGTCGCTTTTTTGCTTGTGCTGGTGTTTATCCCGGAACGATTCCCGGACTTGAGCCCGATGCGTCCGGTGGGTGGTTGTGTTACTGACCTCTGAAGGAAAAGCCCACTGAGGGGGCGGGGGGGGCAGCAGCGTTGTCGGACGTCCCGGAGCCTGCGACCTCCTCTCCTCCTCTCTGCAGCGCTTCGAGCACTCAGCCAAGCTCAGGCGGAAGATCACCACCTATGTGTCCTTCCCGCTGGCACTGGACATGACCCCCTTCATGGCCTCCAGGTATGCGGCTGGCGGCCTGGTGGGAGGGCGTGAGCCCCGCGGCCTAGCGCTGGTGCAGACCTGCACGGGGGTATCTGTCCAGTGCTGTCTCTTTGCGGGTGGGGTGAACGCTGTTTCACTCTGGATTGTTCTCCAGCAAACGTGCCGCCTTCCGTGCTTGGAAAGTCAGCCCAGGCAGGGTCAGGCTGAAAGGTGGATTTTTAGCTGATGGAACCGATTTTGAAAGACACGTTAGCCTGAAGTTGTAGGTGCCATTTTTCCTGTTTTCAAAACTTTTCATAATAGAGCACTTGAAATTTACCCCAGAGAAACCGCAATGCCATCTACAAACACTTCCCGCAGCCGCTGAAACAGACCTCCTCAGGCTGGGTGGCTTTCAACAGGGGAATTCCCTCCACCGTTCCGAGACTGGGAGTGCAGCGAGCTTGGGCAGGGCGCGACCCTGTAGGCCAGGCCCGGCCTCCCCCCACCTGCGGGTCTCAGAGGTACCCCTCCCTCTGCCTGGGGGTCACAGAGTCCAGACCCTCCCCCCACCTGGGGGTCATGGGCCACCTCTCTGCCCCCCGACATGTGCCGTTGGTTGGCAGCCACCTGTCTCAAGACCTTTAGTTTAGTTACATCTGTAGTGATCCTTTTCCCAAGTAAGACCCCCACGGGCCCTGGCGTTGAGGACGCGGGTGTGTCCCCGGGTGCCGCCGGCTGCACCGTCTCAGGCAGGTTGGGATTTGTTACCAGCCTCGCCCCGACCCTCCCTCACCTTGGTCCCTGCTCAGGTGACCAAGGAAGTCAACAGGGCATCAGAGTTGCCTCCGGATTTCCAGGTTGTGGCTCCGTAACGGAGGGGTTTGTGGGTGCTCGTTTCCCGTATGGGGGAAGACACTGCGTCCCCAGCAGTCCCTGCACGGGCCTGTGTGTCGGTTAAGGGGGTGTGCCCGCCGCTGCCGTGCCCTGGCTTAGCAGGAGGTGAGCTGGTGGTAAACAGTGGTCAGGTGAGCCATGGCCACGGTTCTTCCTGAGGAAGCCACTGTCCTGGCTGTTCAGATGTCTTTGAAACCCTGCATCTGGGAGGATGTGTACTCACGGCATCCGATGAGTCCCAGAGCCGGCTCAGGAGTCCCCGGGCAGTGGACAGCCTGAGTGTCCTCTAAGAGATGACCATTGGTGACTGCCCCAGATAGGCCTGCGCTGAGCCCCCACCACGCAGATCCGCAGCTTGTCCTTAGATAGTCGAGGGAGGAGTTAGAATTCTCTAGAAATGTCCTTAGCGAGGCATTGAGCGCAGGTGGCTCTCATCATGCTTGGTCACTGTTGAGACTGTGCTCCTGGATAGGGTAGTGCTCCCCATTAGGCTTATGCTCCCCATTTAGTATTCCCCGTTAGTGCCCCCATTAAGGCTGTGCTCCCCATTAGTGCTGTCTGTTGGGCCATGCTCCCTGTTGGGGCTCCCCATTGGGGCCGTGCTCCCCGTCGAAGCTGTGCTCTGTGCATTACTTTACGTGGTGCTGACTTCTGGTGTCGTTGGCTGCAGCAAAGAGAGCAGGATGAACGGGCAGTACCAGCAGCCTGCAGACAGCCTCAACAACGACAACAAGTAAGTGGGCTCCAGGTGTCTCTGGACTGCATGGCTGTTCTTCCCCTGGCCCCTGGACACAGTCGCCTCTGTTAGTGGCCAGGCCAGTGTGCTTTCTTCTTCTGTCCTCACCTCCTGCCTTGTTCCCTGATGACCTTTGCTGAAAATAACCGTCTATCTGTTGGGCAAGGCCTGGCCCCCCCGGAGTCTGTGGCTAGACCTGACCAGCTTCTTGGTCTCTGTGGGAAAGCTGGATTTCGTCCCGGGAACTGCAGGGCCTGAGCCCTGGGCAAGCTGCTCTGCTGTCCTTTCTGTCCTGTGACAGTGAGTTCCTCTCCCTTTGCACTCGGAGTGCGGGAAGGAGGCGAGTGTGTTCATCACGCTGACAGTCCCCTCGTGGGCAGGGGTGGTGGCTCTGCCTCTCTGACCGTGGGCGCCACGGACAGTCAGGGCTGAAGGGGGACGACGAGGCTGGCCCTTCCTGGAGCCGCTGCTGCGAGTCGACGCGACTCCCGGGGTTGCCAGTCCTCGTCCAGCAGGCGGCCTCTCTTGGGGCAGCTGTGTTATGCCTGACGGCATCGAGTGCTTAGAGAGCACGTTCCTGGGGGCGGAGGGCACTGACCGCCGCTTCCTCCCCAAACCAGGTATGCCCTGTTCGCTGTGGTCAACCACCAGGGCACGCTGGAGAGTGGCCACTACACCAGCTTCATCCGGCAGCACAAGGACCAGTGGTTCAAGTGCGATGACGCCATCATCACCAAGGCCAGCATCAAGGATGTGCTGGACAGCGAAGGGTGTGTGCCGGGTGGAGGGGAGGGGGCAGGTGGGCCGGGGGTTGGTGGTGGGGTGGGCGGGTCCGGGGGTGTGCTGGAGTGAGGAGGGCCTCGGGGTGGGCTGCGGCACTGCCTGCCTTCAGGTGGGACGGGGTACACGTGCGGGCACCTCTGCGCTCGTTCACTCATTGCACCACCCACACAGCCACCTGCATGTGAGCTGTGCACACGCGAGCACCACCGCACTCGTTCACTCTCACTGCACACATGCACACTGTCCGCACTTTGGCCTCCCTCGTCATCTGCCCAGGGCCCAGAGAGGGGCCGCAGGTCCCCTTCCGTTTTGGACTGCAGGGGCGGAAAGCTCACCAAGGGTCCATTGCTGCTTGGGCAACAGGGAAGCTCGTAGAGAGGGCAGGTGGGGTTGCACACGCACCACGTCCACGCAGAGGCTGGGTGGCCACAGCGAGGGCCGGGCCGGCGAGGGTTCATGGACATTGGGCTTGGGGGCTCTCCTTGCCTTGGGAACTAACAGGCACTTGGCCGCGATACAAGACGCTGCAGGTGTGCACACAGGGACAGGTGGCCTTGTGTGGGGAGGGCCGCGTTGGTGCTTTGGTTTGGAGGTGAGTGCCCTTTCCCCTTCCTCCACAGGTACTTACTGTTCTACCACAAGCAGTTCCTGGAGTACGAGTAGCCGTCGCACAGCCGGTCGGAGAAGCAGAGGAACCGGCTGGGCTCCCTGGTGTGGATGATCCTGCCCCGCCCCCCTCATGGGTGCCTCTGCGGGGGGATGGCGGCTCCTGTGGACAAGCGCTGGGGGTTGGGGGTTGGGCTGGGGGTGGGGGTGGGGGGCTGTAGGAATTGAAAAAAAGGAAGGTTGAGGTGGGGTGGGTGCCGTGTGGGCTGGGGCTCTGCGTGGTGAGTTGTGGTGTGGCATGAGGCACAGGCCTGCCCTGCGTGTCTTGGCAGGTGCCTAGCCTGCCGCCCCCTCGCTCCCCCACCCCACCACGCGCTCCCTAATGGTGAATTTCATCCAAGTAGTGACTGTAAAGTGAGTGAATCAACGAGTTGATACTGAGATTTAGATTTTCTTTTTTTATTCTCAAGAGTGAACCTGCTTTTTACCTGCTGCTGTTTTCCTGCTTTCTCTCGCCCTCTGGCCCCGACTACCGCTGCAAAGCGCTTGTGTGATGCCGAGGCTGGTGGGCAGAGCTGTGCAGGGTCACAGACGTGGGCGGGCTGCTTTCTTGGTGGGTCCCGCCCCATCCCCTGCCCCCGTGTCCTCCGTCTGTCTCAGCGGCGCGGTAGGGGGTATGGTGGCCGCACGTGGCCTGTCAGCCCGCCGCGTGCCTCTGCTGTACACATTTGCGTGGTTTTAATTGTCGCAGGGAAAAGTCAGACTTGATGGAACGGGCTGCCGTGGGTCGCTGAGGCGGTAGAGCACTGTCAGTTTGTCCTTTGTGAGGTGTTTGCATGCATCTTACGTATTCAAACCTTATCTTAGACTATTTGTCCATTTCTGAGAAATTTTTACATTTATAGCCTAGGGATTTTAGGGGAAGAAAGGTGGTTTCAGTACCATTTTGAAAATATGCATCTCATTCTGTACTAGTCTTGGGAGCCCATTCTGTAGCTGAGCTGTCGAGTTCTGGAGAAAAGTAGAATAATTTATTCCAGGAGTTGGTAAACTTTTTCTGTGAGGTACCAGGTAGTAAATGATTCAGGCACTCGGTGGGCCCTGTGCCCTCAGCTGTCGTCGCATGGAGCAGCCCTGATAACCCCACACGTCGCTGTGCCGGGGCCCAGTGAGACTGGTACAGACACTGAAATTTGAATTTCATGTGATTTTCAAATGTCACCAAACACTTAATTCCTTTTTCTTCACCAATTAAAAAATGTGAAAAGTGCCCTCAGCTCGTAGGCCCAGAATGGACTGGGTCTGGCTCCCGGCTGCGTGCAGCTCCTGCCCTCTCGCTGGCTGTATGGAAGTGAGCGAACAAGTTGAGCAGAAATAACATGAGAATTTATGAAGCAGTCGCCGTGTGCCACAGCGTCATCACGTGGCAGATTCCCGAGCGACAGTTTTGCAGTCACTTTCCCAGCGTATCCTGTGTTACTTCTGCTTTAAAGAACACGTGTCGACATGTGGTTTTCGACAGCAGACGTTACCAGAGAAATAGGAACAGGTGCCGCAGCAGCCGTCCTGGCTAGTCCTGTGCAGTTGGGTGGCTGCTGTACACATGCCTTTTGCTTCTTTTTAGGGGCAGAGTCTTTAAATCAGGAACACCCTGGTGGGAAGGAAGATTGGCTTAAGGGGACTGGAGAGCTCTGAGCTTTCAGGCGTTCCCTGAGGTTCTGCAGCCCATGGCACCCGCCTCAGGGCGTTCTCTGGATGCCAAGTCCTACTTCACCTGGCGGCTCCCAGCATGTCGCCTGTGGCTTGTCGTCTGCTGCTCAGCTGGGACATCCCAAGTACCAGGGGCTGCCAGCCCTGGCCCCCGCCCCATTCCCTGTGCCCCCACCATGTTCTCTGCTCCCCATTTCCCGTGCCCCTGCTGCATTCCCTGCGCTCCATTCCCTGTGCCTCTGCCGCATTCCCTGCGCCCCATTCCCTGTGCCTCTTGCCACGTTTGCCACGTTCCCTGCGCCCCATTTCCCACACCCCTGCCGTGTTCTCTGTGCCCCATTCCTTGCGCCCCGCCGCATTCGCTGCACCCCATTCCCTGCACACCCACCGCATTCTCTGCGCTCCTGCTGCATTCTCTGCGCTTCTGCTGCATTCTCTGCTCCCCGTTCCCTGTGCCCCTGCCACATTTGCTGCACCCCATTCCCTGCACACCCACCGCATTCTCTGTGCCCCATTCCCCGCACACCTGCCTCATTCGCTGTGCCCCATTCCCCTCACACCTGCCACATTCGCTGTGCCCCATTCCCCGCACACTTGCCTCATTCACTGTGCCCCATTCCCCTCACACCTGCCACATTCACTGTGCCCCATTCCCCGCCCCCCTGCCACGTTCTCTGCACCCCATTCCCCACGCCCCTGCGATGTTCTCTGCACCCCATTCCCCATGCCCCTGCCGCATTCGCTGCACCCCATTCCCTGCACACCCACCGCATTCTCTGCGCCCCTGCTACATTCGCTGTACCCCATTCCTCGCACGCCTGCCACATTCTCTGCCCTATTACCCGCACACCCATTCCCTGCATCCCCACTGCGTTCTCTGCACCCCATTCCCCGCGCCCCCGCTGTGTTCTCCACTCCCCATTCCCTGCATGCCTGCTGCGTTCTCTGCTCCCCGTTCTCCGCCCCATTCCCTGCACCCCTGCTGCATTCGCTGTACCCCATTCCTCGCACACCTGCCACATTCTCTGCCCTATTACCTGCACACCCATTCCCTGCACCCCCACCGCGTTCTCTGCGTTCCCATTTCCCGTGCCCCTGCCAGCCCTTCCCAACTCCTCTGCTCAGCACCAGCCACCCCGGGAGCCCTGGGACTGGCGCTGCCTCTTACGGACACTGCCTGGCTATGCTTGTCCATCCATGTTGGCTCTTCTGACTGGTGTTGACATCTGCGATCTCCTTCTTGTTGGGATGGAGTGTGCACAGCCGACATCTGGTGAAGGTGCCCTTGGGTTGGCAGGACGGCTGTTCCCAGTGGAGGGCCGGGGCCTGTATCCAGGCTGAGGGGTTTGGGAATTTCTTCCTTTTAGCTCCAGTTCAGCAAATTGAATTCAGGAAAACTCTTTTTGCGTTGGCTTGAATTCACCCTGAGTAGGTGTCCAAATTGTTGGGGGCATCTGACCACAAAGGGGCCCCCTGTCTGACCCCACACCCGCTGGTGTGTTAGGAAAGCGGGTCTGAGCTGCCGGCTGTTGCTTCAGGGCGTTGCAGGAGAGAAAGGGGTTTCCTCTGAACTGTGTGGGGTGTAAGGAGCAGGCTAGGTGGCCGAGCGCGGCCCCCCTGGGGACACAGGGCAGACCTTTCCCAGAAGGGGAGAGCGAGGTGGGAGGTGCTTTCCCCGCCCCCAGCTCTAGGCCTGGCCCCAGACTTTGCTTCCTGCGGTGGTTCCCAGGCAGCGCGGACGCCCGAGTGCCGTTATGTTGGGCGCGTGCTCCTCATTGTGTGAAGTTGCTGTTCTTTTGACAACTGAAGTGACTCTTCCATTCACTGTAACTTTGAAAACTAAGCAGTGTAAGGAACAATCCTGAAGCGTTTGTGCCATGGCTGGATGTTTTATGACCGAGGTGTTTCTGCCACCCCTTCCCTGCAGTGGGGCCACGGGGCTCTCCCCCCTCACAGCTTATGGTCTCTCCTGTGTCGTAATAAAGCTGTTTTTTGTCCGGAAACTTGGCTGAGTCTTTACTGGCCCTGCTGGGGCGAACAGCGGGGAAGAGTGGCCAGAGGTGGCCAGAGGAGGGGCCTCTGTGAACGTCTGGGAGGGAGGCCTGGGGGCCCATCCACCTGCCCCAAGCCCGTCTCCAGTGCCCCGACCCCCCCAAGCCCCGAGCCTGCTCGCCCCCTGCACCCCAGCCCCCCGAGCCCCACTCCCGGGAGCTGTCCCCAGAGACATCCGTATAGCTGTCCCTCGGTCTGCCTGCTGCCTCTTTCACCCTCTTCCTTAGCGAGCACGGGAGTAACACCTCCCGGGTTCAGGGTAGTCAGGGGCTTTCACGTTTTCGTGTTCCTTAAAAGGTGGTGGAGGGACGCACATTGTAGCCACCCCCCACCCCTTCCGTGTGGGAGGAGGGGGCCCTCGAGGCTGAGCACCTGCCCGCACAGCTTCTCCTGGACCTGCCTCTGGCTGACCTGTGCTCGGGCTGCAGTGCCAGCTGCCACCCCACGGTTGCACACTCGGCTCACCTGAGCCCTGCTGACCAGTGAAAACTGTTTCTCAAAAGAATGCAGACTTACCTGCAGAAGAGAACATAGGTGATTTGTCCCAAAATCCTAGAAGTCTGCCGTGACCCTCCTTATTTGCCGTGGACGCTTTGGAGTGTCCCTGGGTCTTCTGGGTCATGAGACTCAGCTAGGAAAACAGCAGCTGTGACGCCCTGAACTCGCTCTGGTCACCCTGGAGACTGACCGTCTTGTGGTAGCCGGGCAAGACACACACTCAGGTGTGGCATCTGCTGCCCCACCTGTGGCCGGCGTTGTGAGGGGCAGTGACTGAAATTCCATCTTGGAGGGGATTTTTCATGCCCCAGATCGCTGAACCCTGAACCACCGGAGTAGGGGCCCCTGGATTTTTGTAGAGTGATTGTTCACCCTCTAATTCACTTCATCTTATGTGGAGGTATTTAGCGCCTACTGCTTGCTTATCCAATCCAGTCGGCAAAGCGTCAGCAGTGGAGGGGACCAGCCGATGTCTGCTGGGACATGTCTCTGCGGTTACGGCAGAGAAGACTCGATGCGGCCCCGCAGCTGTCCTATGAGGTCCCTGCTGGCCCACTGCATAGAGCTTTTGGTCTTTACCCTTCGGTGCGGGAAAAAAGCACTAGCCAGGTCTGTTCGTATGTCTTGGTGCCGGGTCCCTGGGGATTTGACCTCCGGCAGCCCCTGCAGCTGTATGGCGAGGTCTGCAGTCACCCACGGTGGTGCGGCCACACGGTGAGCCCAAATGGGAGGTCGTGGGTATCCTCGCTGCTTGCGCTTTCGAGTCTTCATTGGGGCACTGTTCTCTGGAGGAGCGTCCCTTCGGGATTTCAGAACTGTTCATGGCTTACCATCTCAGCAGGGAGGTGAGGTTCAGGGTTCCCCTCCCTGCCAGGGTCCAGAACTGGAAAGACAACCACAGTGGGTCCGCGGACCGCATGGGCCCTCTGGGGTGGCCGTCAGCGCAGACGCGAAGATCCCGACCCCGTACGTGGCACCTGGTGCTGTCGTGGCGCCTGGGGCCCTGGGGGTCAGTTCAAGCGAAGGCCACATTGTGCCCAAGAGGAACTTGCCCCTTGCTCCTTCACTGGAGGCAAGGCCGGGGTCTGGGGGGACGCCTGAAGATGGAGGGCCCTTCCTTAGTGGGAAACGTCCCTCTTCCATTGGGATGGAGGGGTGACCATGTCTGGAGAGCTGGACCCCACTGCCGTCCATGGCGAGGATGTGAGGTGGCTTCACTCGCAGGTGAGGGGACGTGTCCTACCAGGAGGCCTGTGAGGGGTGGTCGTGGCAGCTGTCCCAGCCCAGCACCAGTCAGCCGGAGGGGGAGGCTGCTGCACCCATGCGTGGGGCACAGCCCGGCAGTTAGGACCCATGGTGCGGAGCTGCGTAGACAAATCTCTAAATGTTTTGTGGAATAAGAGCCCCATGCAAGAAATCTCTGAAATAAAATGTAAGATGAAGGAGAACTGATCTATGGTGCTGGTTATCAGGGAGTGGTTGGGGGGAGGCTGGGAAAGGGTGCTCGGGGCTTTCTGGGGTGATAGATGTGTTCTGTGCCTTGATGGGGCGTGGGTCACACAGGTGTGCACGTTCATTAAAATCCATCAAACTGTCATTAAAAGCTCTGCATTTCAGTGTATGTAAAATGCTCTTAGTTTTAAGGAGTTACGGTTGCCTTCCTGGCAGAAGTTCTGAGCCAGGGCTCGTCTCCTGTCTCCTCTCCCCTCTGCCGGGCAGCTGGGCTTTGTCATGTGGATGTCCTGGAAGGAAACCTAGTCCGGCTGACCCCTGCTGGGCAGGGGAGCCGTAAATAAAGTTTTTGTTCTGAAAGAGAAACCTGTTCTCTTGGGCTGCATCAATGAAAGAAGAGTGTCTGAAGCTGGGGAGGGGTCAGGTCTGCCTGTCTTCACCTAATGTGGCGGCTGGCCCACCGTGACTACCCCAGGTGGAGTGTGATGGTGAGCAAAGGGCCAGTTCCCACCTGGACTGGGGCAGTGGGGAAGAGAAGTAAACGCTGGGACGGGGTTCTTGCGGTCTGAGAAGGGACGCGTCCAGCATTAGGCAACCTGGTGGGGTAGTCGGGGAGCCCAGCTGAGGAGGACGTGCAGCAGGGCAGGGGTCACAGCAGTTGGGGCGCGTCCAGAGGTCTAAGCACAGGGGACACGTGGGCACGTGTCCAGTGTGAATACCAGCGGGCCAGGGAGGCTGGGCACAGGAAAAGCACTGCTTCCTCAGAGGTGCTGGGGGCGGCAGGGTGAGAGGACGCCCCGGCCTGGCTGCACCGAGGGAGGGCAATGTGGCTGTTCAGTTAGGGGCGCGTGGACTCGCTCCACGGCCGCGGTCAGCATGTGGCAAAGCGAACGTGAGTCCTTAGACGCGACACGTGGGCCAACGAGGACGGGTTACAGAGAAGGCTCAGCCCAGCCGAGCAGAGAGCTCTCGTGTAGGCAGATATGTTTCTAATTGTCATCTCTTGCTGTCCTCAATATATAATAGCCTTTTTCTCTCCTGTAAACTTTTTTTAACTTAGTGTATTTTATCTGACGATAATGCAGGCACTCTGGGACCCTTTTTATTATTATTATTATTTTATTAATTTTTTTTTAGTTTTTAGATACAAAAAAAACCAAATAAACGCAAACATTCCTATTTTGATCATTCTGTTCTACATATATAATCAGCAATTCACAATATCATCACATATGCATATGAAACTGCATATTCATCTTCATGATCATTTCTTGGAACATTTGCATCTATTCAGAAAAAGAAATAAAACAAAAACAAATTTATATATACCATACCCCTTACCCCCTCCCTTTCATTGATCACTAGCATTTCAATTTAAACTTATTTTAACATTTGTTCCCCCTTTTATTTTTAATCCATATGTTCTACTCGTCTGTTGACAAGGTAGATAAAAGGAGCATCAGACACAAGGTTTTCACAATCACACAGTCACACTGTGAAAGCTATATCATTATACAATCATCATCAAGAAACATGGCTACTGGAGCACAGCTCTACATTTTCAGGCAGTTCCCTCCAACCTCTCCAATATACCTTAAACTAAAAAGGTGATCTCTATATGATGCGTAAGAATAACCTCTCGACTGTTTGGAATCTCTCAGCCATTCACACTTTGTCTCATTTCTCTCTTCCCCTTTTTGGTCGAAAAGGTTTTCTCAGTCCCTTGATGCTGAGTCTCAGCTCATTCCACGTTGCCAGGAAGGTCCACACCCCTGGGAGTCGTGTACTGTGGGACCCTTCTGATCACTGTTTGCATGGAGTATTTTTTCCACCCTTCTACTTTTAACCCCTTTGTGTCCTTGTACTAAAAGTGTGTCCCTTGTAGACAGTATGTAGATGGATTGTGCTTCTTGATCTGATCTGTCCATCTCGGTAGTTTAATAGGGAAGTTTAATCTACTGACATTTAAAGTAATAAGGAAAAATTTACTTCTGCCATTTAGCTATTTGTTTTCTGTTTATCCTGCATGGTTTTTGTTCCTCTACACCATTACAGCCTTTTTTTCTTTTTTAATTTAAAAAAATATATTTTTATTAACAAAACATACAAACACATACATTCTTAACATACAAACATTCCATATATGTCGTACAATCAGTGGCTCACAATATCATCACACAGTTGTATATTCATCACCGTGATCATTTTTAGAACATTTGCATCACTCCAGAAAAAGAAATAAAAAGAAAAAACTCATACATCCCATACCCCTTACCCCTCCCTCTCATTAACCACTAGTATTTCCATCTACTCAACATAATGTTGTTGTTTGTTTGTATGCTGTATGGCAGAGTCACATTTCATTATTTTTCCATGTGACTATTCTGTTATTACAGCACCATTTGTTGAATTTTTGTTTGTTTTGCTTGTTTGTTTTGTTTTAGGGCAAGTGCATGGACCAGGAATACCCAGTATGTTTTAACCTTTGTTTCCCCTATTATTTGTTTATTTTCTTATCAATATTTTTACTCATCTGTTCATACCCTAGAAAAAGGGAAAAGACGCAAGGTTTTCACAATCACACAGTCATATTGTAAATGTTTTATCTTCATACATTCATCTTCAGGAAACAAGGCTACTGGAACACAGCTCTATAGTTTCAGGTACTTCCCTCCAGCCACTCCAATACACCATAAACTTAAAAGGGATGTCTATATAATGCGTAAGAATAACCTCCAGGATAACCTCTTGATTCTATTTGAAATCTCTCAGCCACTGACACTTTATTTTTCTTTACTTGTCTTATTTCTCTCTTCCCTCTTTTGGTCGAGAAGATTTTCTCAGTCCCTTGATGCTGGGTCCTGGCTCCTCCTGGGAATTCTGTCCCTGTTGCCAGGGAGATTTACACCCCTGGGAGTCATGTCCCACGTAGGGGGGAAAGCAGTGAGTTCACCTGTCATGTCAGCTTAGAGAGAGAGGCCGCATCTGAGCAACAAAAGAGGTTCTTTGGAGGTGACTGTTAGGCCTAATTTTAAGTAGGCATAGCCTATCCTTTGCAGGAAGAAGTTTCATAGGGGCAACCCCCAGAATCGGGGGCTCAGCCTGTTGACTTGGTTGTCCCCACTGCTTGTGAAAAGTATCAGAACCCCTGTGTTAGTTAGGGTTCTCTAGAGAAACAGAATCAACAGGAAATACTCGCAAATATAAAATTTATAAAAGTATCTCACGTAACTATGAGAATGCAAAGTCCAAAGTCCACAGGGCAGGCTGTGAAGCCATTTCCGGTGGAGGGTCTGGACAAATTCCACAGGAGATGCTCTCTGGCCAAAGCAGGAAGAGAGCCTGTCTCTTCTGAATTCTCCTTAAAAGGCTTCCAGTGATTAGATTAAACATCACTCATTGCAGAAGACACTCCCCTTGGCTGATGACAAATGGAATCAGCTGTGGATGCGGCCGACGTGATCATGATTTAATTCTATGAAATGTCCTCATCGCAACAGACAGGCCAGCACTTGCCCAACCAGACAAACAGGTACCACCGCCTGGCCAAGGTGAGACATGAACCTTACCATGACATTCTCCAAATGGGGAAGTTGCATCTTTCCCCCTTCCTCCCCATTCCCCTCCCCATATTACAGGGGACCCTGTAAATACTTCTTTATTCACTGTCCAAATAACCCTGGGATTTATCGGGGCATCACACTAACCTGGACAAACAAACAAAATCTCCTGCCCTATTCAATTGAGATTCCCTGTACTTATAAACTGACCATACAAGTTAAGTTAGGAAATGTGCTACCCAAAATACAAATTTTTCACCAAATGAGCATCTCTCCCTTGCACATAGAAGTTGAAGTTTTAAGATGCGGCCGGTGTCATCCTTTACCGAGTCTCTGATACGTCTTAGCCCAGGTCAGCTTCAGTCACGTCTCTGCTCCATGTCTCTCCAGCCTTCCAAACAGCTCCTGTGCAGGGCACTGACCGCTTCCATAGCCTCAGAGTGCTGACTCTGGGTCATGGGTGTCACACCAGTACCCAGAGTCTCTGGGAAAGACCAGGTTACACACAACAGCTTCGTGTCTCAGAGTACAGAGGTAGCAGTCACGCCCCGGAGTCTGCGACAGCCGTCAGAGCTATGAGCTAGGGCCCTTTGCCAGAGGCCCCAGCCTGGTGACCGTGCTCTCAGTCTCAGTTCACTGGGTTTGTGTATTATGGTTAGTCCATGTGGTTGAGGCATGTGAACATTTGTCTTTTGTTCCTGACACTTCGTTCAACACACTGCCCTTAGGGTTCATTCAACTGGTTAATGCCTCACAGCTCCATTCCTCCTGCGGCCACGCAGTAGTCCACTGTGTGATACCACAGTCCCTTCCAGTCCTCTGTCCTTGTGCCCTTAGGCCACCTCCACCCACGTGGGTTAGAAACACCAGCCTGCAAATGTCCATTCGTGTCCCACCCTCGGTTCCTCCAGGTATGTGCCTGGCAGGGGGGCTTCAGGGCCGTATGGCAGCCCCCCCACCGCACTGCCCGCCCAGGGGCTGCACCTCTCGTTTACCTACCGACATTTACAGACTTCTTAATATTTAGTTACTTTTTTGATTCCCTTCTTTCCTTTTCTCTATAATTTTTAGTTATTTTCTTAGTTTCTTAAGATGTTCATTTGTAATTAGATTAATTACATCTTTAATAATCTAGTTCAATTAGTACCAACCTTAGTTTCGGTAGTTTGCAAACTTCTCATCTACCTCCTCTCCCACCTTGTATTTTTCATCTACCTCCTCTCCCCCCTTGTATTGTTATTATTTCATCTTCTATCTTTGTACATTGCCCATTAACATAGATGTAAACGTTATTTTCCGCATTTGCCTGTTAAGAACTGTAACGAGTAAAAGGTAGTTACAAACCGAAAGTACAATAATACAGGGTTTTATATTTCCTTGTGTAGTCGCTGTTACCGGTGTTCAGTGCTGTGTGTGACTGAGTTACCATCTCATTCTTTTCAGCTTGGCCTGAAGGGCTCCCAGTAGCATCTTTTGTAGCAGGTCTTAGGGTAGTGAACCCTTCCAGCCTCTTTTCATCATATATGTCTCAGTTTTTCCTTTTTAAAAGATCGTTTTGCCAGAAATAGAATTTTTGGTTGACGGATTTTTTTCTTTAAGGACTTGATTGATTTATTTATGCCATCTTACTGTCTTCTGTCCCCCTATGGCTTCTGATAAGAAATCTGTGGTTAATCTTATTTGGGGATCTTGTAGGTGATGTCACTTGTTGCTTTCAAAATCTTCTCTTTGTTGTCTCTGAATTTTGACGACGTTGCTGTAACGTGCCTTGGTTTAGATCTCAGAGTCTTCTGCTTGGAGTTTGTTGTGCTTCGCAGATGCACATGTCCATAGCTTTCCTTACATTTAGGAAGTGTTCAGCCATTATTTGTTCATATGTTTTTTTTCTGCCCCTTTCTCTCTCTCTTGTCCTTCTGGAACTAATGATGCATGTATTCATTTATTTCATGAGTCCCACAGGCCCCTCAGGCTCTGTTTATTTTCTTCATTATTTTTTCTTTCTCTCCTCATATTGGATAATTTCAGTTGTCCTGTCTTCAAGTTCACTAATCCTTTCTTCTCCCTATTCAAATCTGTCGTTGAATGAGCTTTTCATTTCAAATACTGTACTTTGCAGCCCCCAAATTTTGATTTGGTTCTTCTTTTACAATTTTTATCCCTTTATTTTGTACAGATAATGTTTTCCTAATTTCCTTTAGTTCAGTGTACATGGATTCCTTTAACTTGTGGAATGTATTTAAGATAGTTTAAAGTCTTTGACTAATAGTTCCAATATATGTACTTTCTTAGGGGTGGTTCTGGTGAGTTCTTTGCCTATGAATGAGTCATACTCCACTATTTACGTGTTTGTAATTTTTTGTTGAGAAGTGGCCATTTTGAGTGTTATGTGTTTTTCTACCTCTGGAAATCCAGTCCCCCCACTCCTCTGGGATTTCGAGGTTTGTTGTTTTGGTGCTGAGGCCTGGAGCTGTCCATCTGTGACTTTTCCAAACGATGTTTGGCCCCAGACCGGGAGTGGAAGAATGAAGAGGGAAAGTAACCTGGTCCCCTTTGATGGCGCCTCTGCGGCTTTGCCTGAGGGCAGGGCCAGACCACACTCGCCTGGATTTCGGAGGACGAGTGCCTGGTGGGCCACCCTGCTCCCAGCATGTTGCATTCCTGGCTGCTGCCTGCCCTGTGGCCGGGGTTGGGGAATGGTGGCCACTGTGCGGGGGGTAATCCACCCCCACTTACCACCATTCCCCAGCCCTCCCTCCAGCTCGCCCTGGAGAATGCAGCGTCCCCTTAGGCAGCAGAGTTCCCGAGCAGAGGACTCGGCAGCTCCTGCCAGTTCCGGCAGCTCCTGCCAGTTCCGTAGCTGCTCCAGGCTGAGTCCTGGAGCTTCCTGCACTGCCACATTCCCCCAGTCCTCCAACGCTTCGATGGTTCTTGCTTTGTTTTCTCCCTGTTTCTATTTCTGACACTGACACCAACGAGCCACGAAGAAATCCAAATAAATACCAGTGGCTGGGAGAGAAAGAGGAAATGAAAGACGTTGCATTTTTGTAGCATTTTAATGCTACAGGAGAATCTAGAGATGAACTGATGTGGCTCCAGCATTCTTTCTTTAGTTGTGCAAACATTTGGGGCCACCTCGTTGCAGGGACTGTTTCAGACACTGGGGAGCCTGCAGATTGCAGTGATGAATGCATGCTGGATTGTGGTAAATGCCGTTACTGGACGAAGGCCGTGGATTCTTTTGCCTAATGCACTCAATAACCAATTCCTGAGACACCAGGATTTCGAAGAGAGAAAGAGTATTACTGGGCACGTGGTAGGACAGCAGATTGCCTAGCGACCCAGAATCTGTCTCCCCGAAGTGCAGCCAGTGGGGTAGTTTTATTAGATAAAGATGGGCAGGGTGTACGATAATGAGCACAGTGGCCCCAGATGATGTCATTAGAAGGGATGAAATTATTGAGCATGAGCTGGTTGATTACATGCTTAGAGAAGGTAGGTAAGAAAATGGCAGAACGAGGTACAGGTGACCTCTACGTGAAAGTCTAAGCTACTTTGCATGTCAGACAGGCCCATTTTGGTTAGATCCAGTCCCAATTATCAAGATTGATAACTGTGGACTAGGGGTGGGTTAGTTCTGGCTGACACCACACCCTTCATTAATAAACATTAGGGGCTGTCTTTAGTGCTAACAAGACTCTAAAGTTGAAAAACTGGATAACTGGATACAAATGAAGGTTTGTCACAAGAGTTTTTACAATCACAGGGGTAGAAGATAAGGGCTACATAGTCATGAGAGATCGAGGCAGTGGATTACAATTTCAGGATTTCAGGAATTTCCCTTTGTTTACCCCATTATGCCAGAAGCAAAAAGGAATATCTGAGTAGTGATTCAGTGATCAAAACTATCCCTTACATCCTGAATTCTCAGCCACAGCGCTGTGGAAAAGAGAAACGGCGGCACGTGCGTGCTGAGTGGGCGGCAGGGCCCGGTGAGGCCACGTCCAGGTGGGGCCTGAGTGGGGAAGCGGCCGGCACATGGCTGCGGGTAGGAGAGGTGGCATGTCCTCAGACGGGACGTGAGGCCAGGAGGGCACTGTGGCGAGTGCGTGGCCGAGAGGACCCTCAGTGGGTGCCACTCTACCCTTTTACTTGGTTGTTTTCCACTTGTTCTCAGTGTGTGCCATAAAGGTTTGCAGGGGTGGTGGTGTGTGTCCGCGTGTGCGATTTCACTGCCCGGTTCCCACGACGAGCCAGCGGGAAGTCCCTCTCGGTCTCTGTCCAGAATTTCTCCAGCTTTGCATCCCGGGGCTGACATGGCTCTGCCGCCCGGTGGAGCATCACCGCGTACGCTGGGCGTGTCCAGCCTCTCCAGTCGTCCCCCGCACTTGCTGCGCCCTCCGCGCAGGGTTTCACGCGAGGAGCTCAGACCCTGGGGCGTGCTGGGGCCAGTGCTGGGCGCTCCGGGAAAGCTGCTGCCGTCTCTGAGCCCAGCTCCTCTTCCAGCAAACAAGGGTGCTGTCTCCTCCACGGGTTGAGTAAAACATGTAAAAACACCTTAGACAGTGCTTGGGACGTTGTGAGAGTTCTGTCAGTGATTCTTTTTAAAACCCGGACCTGGCACGCGTCAAAGCCTGGGGCTCTTTGGGGTCTGCTGCTTTGTCTTCTAACGAGGGAGAAAGGAACAAGAAAACCATCTGCCACTTTACTAGGATCCATTTTTAGTTTGCTTTTCCTTCTTTTGATTAGTCTATTGATGAACAAAGTGGCAGAAAAAAATTAGAGAGGAAAAGAGCTACTTGCTGAGTGGGCGTGGCCTGTCTGTGTTGGAAGCAGAGGTGGCCCCACCCCCACCCCGGGCCACGTGGGTGAGACACGGCGCCTCCACCTGCAGGCCAGGCTGCTCTGCAGTCACCTGGGGCTGACACCTGGCCCCGGCCTCGTTCCCCAGGTGATCGTGATGTGCCACTAAGGTTGCAGACCACTGTTCGAGTTAAATACCAAGGGCTAAACCCCCAAAAATCCTTCATTCCAAAAATAAATTTTGAAGAGCTTGCAGAAATACTCCTGACGCAATAAGAGCTAAACACTCTTGAGAAATCAGGGGAAGGAAAACCTAGATAGAATGAAAGGCTCTGAGAAGGTGACGAGAAAGCCCAGCCCTGTCCCAGCGGTTTCGGGTGGAGGGAGCGGCGGGGGCAGGGCTCGGGCAGCCCCCAGGCCAGTGAGGACTGAAGGCCAGCCGGGCGGGGGGCGTGGGGGCCATGGACACGGGATGACCCGAGGTTGAGAGGCAGCTGGAGGGCCGCGTGGGAAGTGAAGACCGTGTTCTAGAGGTGAGGAGACGCTGCGGATAGAGAGTCCCGGGGTGACTGGTGTTTCTGAGGTCTCTGGCTCCGAGCTGCCGTCTGGGACACAGACACGTGGCACGAGCATTGCTGCAGCCCCAACGCTCAAAGCCGGCCACGGGCCAGCCTGGCAGCCCCTCCACAGGAGGCTCCTGTGAGGACGGGTCTGGCTCACCTGAGCGCAGGGACAACAGCACCGCATCCTTAGGGGTGCTGAAGGTGGGTGCAGGTGAGCGAGCGCGACTCCTGGGGCCGGCCCTCGGGGCGCGCAGCCCTGGCCCACGCTCCTCCCAGACTGACACGGCAGGCAGTGGCACTAGAACAGATTTCTCATCAGACACCGGGCAGGGCCGAAGGCGACAGAGCGGCACCCTTAAATGCTGAAAGGAAGAAAACAAACTGGCAACTTCAAACTCCATAGCCAGAAAAAGATATCCCTCAAAAAATACATGGGAAATGAACACAGGCTTTTCCAGAGAAACAGAAACTGAGGGAATTCCTGAACTAAGAGTTCAGCTATCCTGAACTAGAAGAAATGTTAAAGGAAGCTCTGAGGGCAGAAGGAAGCCGCACCAGAGACGTGGGTGTCTACGGAGAAAAGGCGATCTGTGCAAATGAGGGTGAGTACGGAAGGCACTGCTGGTAGCAACAGTTTTAATCACTCTAAAAGATTCCGATTTCTAAAGCAAAATTGGTGTTGATGCACTGTGGTGCCATGGAACACGAGGAAGAGAAGTGACGGCAGTAGGAGAGCCGGGGGACCGCGTGGGGGTGAGTTTTCTCCTGGCGCCGCGGTGGCCGTGGGACGTGTAAGGAGACGCAGGCCGCGGGTGCACCTTTCCCCAGGAGGGGCCCGAAGACTGAGCTGGCCCGTCCCGCTCGTGAGAAGGCCTCCTTAGCCACTGTCCCCGTATTTGCCGCTTGTGGCCGCGTCCCCACGGCCGCACGGGGCCACTGTGCGTGGTAGAACCCGTGGGACAGAGAAAAATTGCCGCGTGGGGAGCAGTTTGTTTTGGAGTTCCTTGCAGGGGATTCCTTTCTTTAAAACAAGCAAATAATAATAAAAGCCAGAGACTTTTATAAAAAGTCGATTTAAAAACTGACCCCTTCACCCCAAAACCCGAAGGACACCCAGGGCGATCTGGACAGCAGCCAGGGAGGGGCTCGGCACTCTGTGCTGCAGGGCCCCGGCCTCCCCCCCCCCCACCAGGCCTCGGTGCCCTGGGGCAGGGTCTGCAGAGCGCAGCCCCGGGAGCCTCCCCAGCCGCGTCCTGGGGTGCACGGACACGCCGCTGCTTTGCCCATGGCCACGAGTGTCTGCCCCATGCCGGGCACCGGTGTCCGCGGGAGGAGCCGGGAAGCTGCCCACGACCAGACAAGCCCAGCCGGGCCGGACGCACATCCTCGGAGGAACCCAAGGTGATTTGGGGGGGCACAGAATTTTAAAATTCATCAAAAATGAAAACTTAATTTTAATTTATCCTCCTGTGTCAATGTTCCTAAGAATAATTGTGTTTTAAGTTACGTATTTAAGAATAGTTATTCAATATGTAATTTATGATTTAAATGCTACTAGAAATATGTTTAAATCTAATAAAATATAAAATAAATGCTAACAAAACAAATAATAGACAAAAATAAAATAATTAAAAATTTTAAAAGTTAAAAAAAAATACAAAAAATATATGTATATATCGGCATCCTCAAAGTGTGTGTGCTTCTCTTGTTGCTTATGTGTGGGTCAGAACGCCTGACATTGCCTGAGCTAAAGGCTGTGACGTGGGAGCAGGGCCAGCTTGGCCGGTTGATGGTGCCCGGCTGCCTGGCCAGGCAAGCGCTGGCCTGGCTGTGACTGCAGGGGCCCCTTGTGGGCTTAATTCCTCGGCCAGTTGACTGCGTCTATGGCTGACTGCATCTACAGTCAACAGAGGCGACAGCTTATCCGGCCAGCTGCTGGCCCTGGAAGGAGAAGGGGCGAGCTCAGTGTGGGGAGGACACCCGTGTCCACTTGGCGACCATTGCTCTTGGGGCTCCCGGCCAGCCCCCCAGCGCACCGACCTCCCCAGGAGCCTGGCATTCAACCTCGTGCACCCGCGCTGCATGAGCCCGAGCTCGTGACACTGGCAGCGTCGGCACAGGAGGCGCATTTAAGCAAAGTCACCTGGAAGAGGAGCATTAACCAGAGAGCGGCACGGACTGGGGGCACCACGGCGAGAGGTAGGCCGTGCCCCCCGCCGCCCCCCCAGGAGGGGCAGTTCGTAAGGATGGGTCTCGGGTCTCTGAGGGGATGGGGGAGCCTAGCAGGCCCTTGGGGCAATGGGAAGACACAGCCCGGCATGTGGGGGGAGGGCGGCCGCGCGGCCTTTATTTTGGGGGAGGTCCAGCAGGTGGGGGGTGCGTTGTGCATGACGCCTCCGTCCAGGCGTGGGGTGCAGGCCCAGACACGGGCCCGTAGGGGATGCTGGGGGCTCCCTGCCCCCCCCACCTCTGCCTACCTGTCCTCTCTCCCCTCATCCTCTTTCTCCCTCTCCTCCTCTCTCCATCTCTGTCTCCCCTCCTCCCCACCTCCCCTCCTCTCCATCTCCTCTTTGGTCTTGCTGGTCTGTCACCGCTTCTCTCTGACTCCCCTCTTTCTCTCTCTCGCTCCCCTCCTCCTGTGCCACCCTCTCTTTCCCTGCTCACGCCCTCCTTCTCTGACCCTCTGTCCCCCTGGGTTAGGTCACCAGGCCCCTCTCCTGCGAGGGGGCGCAGATGGTCTGGAGGCTGCTGTCCCCAGTGTGGGTGGGGGGCTGCACCGATGCCGTTCCGGCCAGGTGCCCCCACCTCTGGGCGGGCGGCTCTGAGCTCTCCTCGGTGGGCGCCCTCTGCTCTGGGAAGCAAAAGCTGCAGGTCTCCACGGGCTCTGGCGTCCCGGCCGTGCCATGTCCAGCCTCCACCCAGTGATCTGAGAGGGGGACGGCAGGAGTTTACCTCAGCGCCACCGCCCCGTCCTGCACCCCAGCTGCCCTCGGCTGAGCGCGGGCCGGCACCGTGGTGGCACATGGAGCAATGCTCGGTGCAGCCCGCCTCGCCCAGGCCCCACTCAGCTGTCTGCACCGGTGTCCAGCCGCCCCACAGCTCTGAAATCTCCTGGGTCCTTTTACGGCACCAGTGCTTCTGCAGGCCAGGGACCTCCTGCAGAACTTTTAATGTCTTGATACCACCCCCCTGCACCCCCAAACAAGCTGCAACCTCCAGGGTGGCCCCTGCCTCTGGCCTCGGTGTCCTGGGAAGCCCTTCAGTCCAGGACGTCCCCAGGATGGCCACCCCTCCCCCATCCCTGTTTAGATGGCTTAGTGTGGAAACCCGATTTTTACCTGGATGGAAAAACCTGCATGGATTTGCCCCAACCCTCCCCAGGGAACACCGGCCTGGGGCAGGGGCAAGCGGCGAGGACGGGGACCCCGAGTTCCACACTCACCCTTGGAGGACTCGGCCTGGGCTCGACAGGGCCCTGTGGGGCGGCAGGACAGCTGGTCCCCCCTCCTCTTGAGAAAGCAGGCCATGGCCACCAGGAGGCAGCAGAGGACGGCGCACAGGCAGAGCCCCAGCGTGGCGTAGACCAGCACCAACTGGTCCCCGCTTGGCTTCGGCCCCGGCAGGGCTGAAAGACAGGGTGGGGTCCTGAGTTCAGGGGCTCTCAGTCCCAGGGGACCTAGTCTTCCTTTTCCCCTTGTTAGGCCCATGCAGTCCATGTGGCCATACCCACCAAGCCAAGTGACCCCTGGGCCCCAGTATAGCTGAGTCCCAGCCACTGGCCCAGGGGAAAGCCGGGTTCTCTTCCTGGCCTTGAAGCTCGGCTCTCATGCTCTCTGCACCCCAGAGGAGTCAGCTCCCCACATCCTAGGCCAGTGGCAGCTTCTTGCAAGACCTTGAAACTGGAATGCCCTTGAGTTGGCTGAAAAGTTTTCTTCACTTCATGTGAGCACGTGGACTGTGACAGTGCAAGGGATGATGGCTGAAGGGTGGATGATGGATGATAGATATGGCTAGGTGATGGCTGATGGATGGGTGGATGATGGCTGAAGGGTGGATGATGGATGATAGATATGGCTAGGTGATGGCTGATGGATGGGTGGATGATGGCTGAAGAGTGGATGATGGATGATAGATATGGCTAGGTGATGGCTGATGGATGGGTGGATGATGGCTGATGGGTGGATGATGCATGATAGATATGGCTAGGTGATGGCTGATGGATGGGTGGATGATGGCTGAAGGGTGGATGATGCATGATAGATATGGCTAGGTGATGGCTGATGGATGGGTGGATGATGGCTGAAGGGTGGATGATGCATGATAGATGTGGCTAGGTGATGGCTGATGGATGGGTGGATGATGGCTGATGGGTGGATGATGGATGATAGATGTGGCTAGGTGATGGCTGATGGATGGGTGGATGATGGCTGAAGGGTGGATGATGCATGATAGATATGGCTAGGTGATGGCTGATGGATGGGTGGATGATGGCTGATGGGTGGATGATGCATGATAGATATGGCTAGGTGATGGCTGATGGGTGGGTGGATGATGGCTGAAGGGTGGATGATGCATGATAGATATGGCTAGGTGATGGCTGATGGGTGGGTGGATGATGGCTGATGGGTGGATGATAGTTGATGCATAATGGACGATGGATGGATGCATGAAGGATGAGGATGGATAGTGGAAGGATGATGGTTGATATATGGATGGATGATGGATGGATGATGGTTGATGGATGTCTGTCTTCCTTGAAATAGGTCCTTTCGCCAAGGAGAAGCCTTTCTGAGGGATCGCCTATTTACTGTCTAACATGGACACTGCTGCAGGTGAAACGGGGCACAATTGCTAATTTGAGTGCCAGAGGGACACTCAGCCCATGACCAGGTTCCTCCTCTGGTAATTTCTCCTCATTGCAGGCTTCTCCTGGGCTCTGGAATCGGGACATCCACAGCCTCATGCCGGAAGGACAGCGAAACCAGATTCCATTTAGCTATATGTCACACTTGTGATGGGGCCATCTATGAGCCCTTATTACCATGTGCCGGACACTGCGTTTTCTCCCTAAATCCTGGCCTGTGAAGAAGGACTGGACCCCCCCATTTAAAAAGTTGAGATATACTTCATAGACCATCAAATCCACCATTTTAAAGTGTACAGTGGTTTTCAGAATATTCACAAGGTTATGCAGCCGTCACCACCCCTAATTACAGGACGTTTGCATCACCCCCAAAGAAACCCTGTGCCCATGAAGCAATGAGCCCCACTCCCTCAACTCTGTCAGGCACTCATCTGGTTTCTGTCTTTGAATTTACCTGTTCTGGACATTTCATAGAAATGGAATCATGCAATAAGTGGTTTTGTGTCTGGCTTAGGTTCACTCAGCAATGTATTTTCAATTTCCATCCATGTGGTAGTGTGTACCAGTACCTAATTCCTTTTTTGTGGCTGAGTAGTATTCCATACTGTGGCAGACCACAGTTTATCCTTCCATCTGTTGAAGGAAATTTGTGCTGTTTCCACTTTGGGGCCATTATACACAGTGCTTCTGCGCTGCATTCATTACAGGGATTTGCATGAACGTGTGTTTTCAAGCAGCCTCTGCCGCTGCTTTCCTAGGAGCCCTGAGACAGTGTAGGAAGTCCTGGTGGAGAAGCCACATGGGGAGGCCACGTGCAGAAGCGTCAAAAGCAAGACAGCTCCCTTCACAGGCCGCCGCTTGTGCACAGACATGTAACGAAGGGGAGCCAGGCCTTAAAGATTTGCAGGATAAATCAGAGACAGCTAAGGTGGTGTCTTGGGGTGAGGAACTGGGCATCTGGGGAAATGGGGACTTTCCCCCAACGGGGTGCCTATTTTTTGTGCCTGCTTATTTTTTTAATGCTGTGTGTGGATCGTCTGTTGAAAACAGAAGGAAAACCGTTAAAATTGCTTGGGCTGTCCAGTCTCCTGAAAAGCCATGTCAAGGCTCAGCAGGAAGGTTTGCAGAGTAATCCCCAGACCTCGCATACTGACTGCAGAGCTGTCCGGAGGGTCTTTCTCTGCTACTCCAGGCAGGTTCAGCCCCTGGGCTTGGCAGGAGTGGGCGCCAAGACTCTCCTGAGGGGGCGGCGAGGGAGGGGTGCCCTGGCTTGCACACTTGTCCCTCTTGCAGTAACCGAGCACGCTGTCTCCACGCAGGGGGCCCCTGCCTGCCGGCTCCAAGCACCTGGTGAGGGGCCTCTGTGTCGGCTGCTGGCTGCCGGGAGCCGTGGGGCTTCGTCCTTGGCCTTGCCTGAAGGTGGGTCCCGGGGGCAGCTGTTCCGCCGTGTCTGCCCACGAGCCAGGCTGGCCAAGCAGGGGCACTCGCACTTCCAGGCCACGCTTGGAGCCCCTGATGGACAGCACGGCCTAGCTGGGCTCAGGCTGGCTCAGGACCTGCGGCAAGGGTGGCCCAGGCCTGACCAAGGATCATGCAGCCCCCACGTGGGGCCTGGGGCGCCGTGGCTGCTGGGCTCTGGGCCGGCCCGCGCTGCACGTGGCCCTGGACGTTCAGGCAAGTTCTCCAGGCCTCAGCTCCCTCATCTGTAAAGTGGGCGGTGGGCTGCCCTCCAGAGAGGAGGCGCTCTGTGTGAAAGCAGGGGCAGCTGGGCCTGGCTGGAAGGTTCCGGCAAGTCACCCCACCTCTAAGTTCAGCTGGCAGGGGCAGGGGGTGCGCCCTGGGGAAGGAGCCCTGGAAAGGCTGAGGAGGATGGGCCTGGGCAGGGTGGCTCTGCCTGTGACCTCTGATCTCTCGGCGCCTCAGGTCCAGTGACCCGCGACCGGCTGTTCCCTCCTGTCCTGCCGTCCTGGGGTGGGTGTCCCTCTTAGGTCACTGAGGGGCTTCTCACGATCTTTGTTCTTTGCTGGTGAGTTTTCCACAGATGAGCACGTTTGTGCAGCCATGTGCCCATATGTGTGTGTGCAGATGTGCAACCATGTTCGTGTGTGTGCATGTGTGTGCACATGCGTGTAGCCGTGTGTCCATATGTGCATGCACATGTCCATGTGCGCAGCCATGTGTCCGTGTGTGCGTGCATGCACGTGTCCATATGTGCAGCCATGTGTCCATGTGTGTACATGTGTGTGCAGCTGTGTGTCCATGTGTGTGCGTGTACGTGTGCATGCCATGTTTCCGTGTGTGTGCAGCTATGTCCATCTGTGTGCGCACACGGGTGCATGCTGTATTTCCGTGTGCGTGCACATGTGTAGCCGTGTGTCCATGTGTGTGCGAACACATGTGCCTGCTGTGTGCGCGTGTGTGCATGCCATGTATCCATGTGTGCATGCACACGGGTGTGTAGTGCCTGTGTGCACATGGTGGTTGTGCACGTGTGTATATGGTGTGTGTGCACACGGGGTCTGTGTGTGTGTGTGTAAGAGCCTTGGCTGCCATTCTGGGAAACACTTAGGGAAAGAGGTGGGGCTGGGCGCTGTCTCCTCTGTGGTGGGCTTTCCCCTAAGCCCGTTTCCAGAAGGCCAACCCCACCCCCACCGTACCCCCAGCCCCGCTTGGGTCCCTGAGCCCAGATCCTTTCTGGTCGCCCCTCCCTGAGGGTGAATCCCGCTCCGCTGGTGGGGGACGGCTTCCTGCCCTGGCCGCCACCCCTCCCTGCCCCGGATTTGCTTTCAGAGTGTCCGCCTTGCCCACGGCGGCCAGGCTCCCTGTGGGCCTGCGGCTTGGCTTCCCCCATGGCCCCCACAGCCCCCCACGACTCCCCAAGGCCCCCCAAGGCCCCCATGCCCACCCCCGCACCCCAGCCCTCCCTGCATTTGCCCTCTGGCCATCCACAAGTCACCCACTCACCCCTGCATTCCTGAGGGTGGGCACAGTGTAGAGTGACCAGGTGGCCGGGCCATCTGCATCTGCTCCCTGCCTCGAGGGAGGCTCCAGCCCCCACCAAGGCCATGACAGCCCGTCCACGCCTCCTGCCTGCCCCCAGGGGCTGCTGACACTCGTGCCCATGCCTGCCGGTCCCCACATGGCAAGTCAGATGCCCCCAAACAGGTGGCTCAGCCCGAGGGGGTGTCATTTAAGGAGCTCCACTTGCAGTATAGACAGGATAACTTTGTGGACTCATTATAATAATTTTCTGGCAAGAGGAAATCAAGAGCCTGGAGGAAGAGGCTCAAATTTTTCAAATTTGTGTGAAGGAACCCTATGGGTTAATGGTGGTCGAGGGAGTGAGCTCCCCGTCAATGGGGGTATGTAAGCAGAGAGAGTCAATTACATGCCAAGGACTCTGCATAGTGGACTCCCTGTTGGTCACTGCTAGCTCTGCAAATCGATGAAGGCTGTTAAAGTTCGGCAGCCTTTTTAGGCTCGCTCCATGTTTGGCGTGAGCTGTAACCAGCCACTGCTGAGTGTGTCCCCTCCGTGCCTGGGTGCTGGGCCCCCAAGGCAGCCATGACTAGGAGGCAGCTTGAATATGGGATGCGCAGATGGAGCCGTCGAGGCCATCCTGGGCTTGTCGCCCCCAGTTTGTGTCTGGTGGAATGGAGTTTAAGCAAAGGAGAGGCAGTGAAGAGCCTGGTGAGCTAAGCAGGGAAAGGGGCACAAGAAGAGTCCCGGCTTACGCAGCAGGACCCTGGCCATGGAGGGGAGAGCCCGCAGCCCCCCGCAGCCCTGGCTGGTCCCTCAGGATGGGGACACCTGGGGGCTCATAGGTCCTGACTGTCTTGGGCCAGACGGGCAGCCACGGGCCGGCCCCTCACACGGCCCTCTCCTGGGGCCACCTTCCAGAACTTTCCCCATAGCTTGCGTGCATGGTCCCCCCGACTCTGCTGGCCCCCACTTCTCCCGCTCCTGCCCCTGGGTGTCCCCACCGGCTGTCCCCTCCTCTCTACCTCTGTCCCGGCTGAGCTCGCCCCTGTTTCTGCGACGCCAGCTGCCACCTGCTAAGCCCGGGGAATCCAAGCATCCACATGTCCAGACCTTGGGGGCCCACTGTCCCCAGGCTCTGCCCACCCGGGGGCTGCACTCTCAACTCCTCTGGACCCCTGGGCCACGCCCAGGGTGAGGACATGCCCCCAGGACCTGTGGACGGGGCGTTTGCAGAAAGGTCTTCCCGCAGCTCGGCTGGGGGCTGCGAGGGATGGCGGGGGGAGGCCGCGAGGGGCCCAGGGGCCAGGGTTACGGGGTGGTGTTGTGATATTGTTCAGGAAAAGACAAAGTGTCCCCTGCACTGGTGCTGCGTGAACTTCCCCCCATCAGCCTCTGCCCTCCCGGCACCGCTGCTTCCCGCGTGACGTCCTCCAGCCGGGGTGGCTCAGGACTCGCCCCGGTTGGGGGACCCACCCTGCCCAGCCTGCAGCCCACCTCCTCTTAAACGGGGGTGGGGGGTCCCTCAGACGAGGACTGGCTGAGGGTGGCACTGGCCAGTCCCTTTCCCCCGTGGCCCCCACTGCCCGTGATGGGCTGCCCTGGTCTCTTAGAGCTGAGGTGCCAAGAAGCAAAGTGATTCCCTCAAGACCACTGGCTGGGAGGGGTCCACCAGCCTGGAGACCCCAGACCACCCAGCACCCAAGGCACCTCGGGGACCCTGCCTCGCAGGTCGCTCACTGCAGACGGTGGGTAACCGGCCACTGCACAAGGCTCGTCCACTGTTGGCCACTAGACGGAAGTTCTGGGGTGAGGCAGGGCCCCTTGCCTGTGCTGCCGCCCAGCTCCCAGGAGGGCGCCTGGCCGCAACCCCCTGGCCCTCCCAGAAGGTGGCTGCCCTGCCCACCAGGCCCGGCTACCTCCCGAGGACGAGAGACCGCGTCCCAGCTAATGAAATCCTGGGACGTGGAGCCAGCGCTGGATGGAGGTGATCGCAGTCGCGACAAACAAGCCACTGTCGCGCGAAGCCACCGAGTTCCGCAGTGAGAGCTACAAGATGCTAAGGTCCATCCCCTCAGCTCCGAGCCAGCTCTGCAACACGCTCAGCAGAGGTGCAGAGGGTACTGCCTGGCACGGCTTCCCAGCCTTATGGGCTTCCTCTCCTTCTGCACCTCCACTGGCTCTGTCCAGAGGGTGCCAAGAGAAGGCCGAGAAGCACATGGCGCCGTCACCACCAGCCAAGCCAGCCCCACACGGCGGGCCCCAGCCCAGCCCCATGAGAAGTCAGAAGCTGCTGATTTGGGGTGGATGTTACGCAGCATTAGCTGACTGATAGGAGAGCGGATGAGAGTAAGAGGCCACAGCCCAACCACGCAGAACATGAGGCTTGGCAGCCTCCACATTCGAGGCACACGAACCCTCTATGGTATCTTGGTAATGGGGACCAACCTCGTGGAAATTACATGATCATGAGAAAGTTACAGGCCAAGGAATGAACTAATCAGCCCCCTGGGAGCTGTCACCTGTGGAATATCTGCCAACAAGCCAACAGCAGGTAAATGTCTACCTCAGATGTCTACAGATGTGCTGGTTTGAAAGGACTGTGTGCCCTAGAAAGGCCATGTTTTCGCTCTGATCCCGTCATGTAGAAGCAGCCTTTTCCTTTAATCCTTATTCAGCACCAGAGGTTGGAGGCTTGATTAGATTGTCTGCACGGAGATGCAACACACCCGATTGTGGGTATTAACCTTTGAGGGGGATGTGCTCCACCCATTCCAGGTGGGTCTTGATTGGTTTGCTGGAATCCTTTAGAACAGAAAGCATTTTGGAGAAGGGCCGCGAGAACCATGAGAGCACTCACAGCCAGGGAGCTTTGGAGATGTGGAAGGAAAACGCCCTCAGGGAGCTTCATGAACCAAGAGGCCTGGAGAGGAAGCTAGCAGATGTCGCCATGTACCTTCCCAGTGGAGAGAGAAACCCTGAACGTCATTGGCCTTTTTTTGAGTGAAGGTAACCTCTTGTTGATGCTTTAATTTGGACATTTTTATAGACTTGCTTTAATTGGGACATTTTCATGGCCTTAGAACTGTAAACTTGCAACTTAATAAATTCCCCCTTTTAAAAGCCACTCTGTTTCTGGCTATCACATTTCAGCAGCTACAAACTAGGATAGCAGACCCCTAGGGCAATCCGTTCCTATCCTGACCTGCACCTCAGGGTAGGGCGGTGAGTGGAGAGCTGTTTGCTGGGCATATGCGATCAGATCACTTCAACACCAGGGGCTTTGGAGGTGCCCAGCTCCAAGGTACCCTCTTACCGTGTTCCAAATGGCCCCTCCCCCCCAACACATGCCCATGCGCTTTGTAACGCCTTTTCCTGCTCACTCATAGGAAGCCGCTGTTGCTTCTAAACCGATACCTGAGGTCTGGGCAGGAGGAAGGCACTGTCTCCTGACCCAGTGGCGTACAAGGCTAGTCCGGCCAGCTATCGGCCGCCTCATGTCTTAGGAACTCACCCTGCGTGGGCACTCAAGGCTCTAACCCCTTGGGGCTCATGAACATCCTTCCTTCCTTTACGCCCCAGGCTCCTGACATTTTGCCCACATTTTTCACTGTCCGGCGAAGAGCCTCCTGACCTCTAGGTATTTGCTAGGACTCTGGACGTCCTGCCTGGTAGCCCCTCCTCGTTTGTGCCTGTTGCCTGACTGTTGTCCCAGTGTCAACTCACCTGCACCTGCCTCCATGGCCCTGTGCACTGTCCCTGGGTGGCCACCTGCATTGTCCAACTTGTCTTCGGCCTCCCCGGGCTGCTGCCTCCTGAACGCGGGCGGGCCGTTCGCTCTGTTGCGTCCTGCTAGCTTGTTCTCGCAGACGTGTGCGCACTGCTTGGGGTGCTGTCCGCAGATGGAGAGGCAGCTGACACAATCATTCAGGAGCTGGTCATAGTACCTGCCTTGCTCCTTGCGGCAAGTAAGCGACTCTGGACAGAGAAACAAGTAGATGCTTAGGGGTGGCGGAGCCCCAGCTTTGCGTCTGGCCTCAAAAGGTGTCAAAGTTAGGACAAAAATGACAGTCCAAGGAATAAAAAAGCAAGAGTGATTCAAGTCCTTTTCCAACATGCAAACTGAAGGCCATACATTGCCCTCTCAGTACTGTTTTAGCTTCATCTGACAGGTATTGTTATTTAGTTCAAAATGTTTTTACTTTTCATTAATATTTCTTTTTTGACCTGTGGATTATTTTAAATTGCATTTCTTAGCATCCAAACATAAGAATTTTCTAGTTATCTTTTGAAATCAATACTTAGGTGAATTACGTGGTCTTTAAAATCTTTACTTGCACTTTTTTCAAACTCCAACAAGAAGAAACATTTCGTGTTAATACAAGAAAAAGTTGGGGAGAAACCAGAATCCTCTTTGGAAAGTTGGGGAAAAGTGCTGGAAGAAAGGGGGAGAGCTCATGCCAATAGCATGTCTTCTCTCTTTTCAGTAAGTGACAGCTGTAGGGGTTGCGACAGGTGTCCACGGCAAGGAGCGGAAGCCAAGGCATTAAAGCCCGTCTTGCTTCATGAGGGCCTTGCCTTAAGAGAGAGCAGTGGACTCAACTTTGAGTGCATGAAAGAAATGTGTTTGGGACAAGAGCTAATCTTGGGGAAAGACTCAGAAAATATATATTTTTACTTTTGAGGCAGGTTTCCCTGTCTTTAAGATAAAGGTCAATATTTATCTTAAAATTATCTTATTTATCAATATTTATCTTAAATATTGACCCATGCATAAAATTTTAGGGACACAACTCGGCAGCAAAGCGCAGGGAAGTGGTGAGAGAACAGAACTTGGTTTGCCATTTGCAGGCTGTGTGGTCTTAGCCTCCCGTGCCTCAGCTTCCTCATTTCGGAGACAGGGATGATTAGTAATAACCACTCCCCAGGCTGGTGGGTGGCCCTGGCTCCCGGCACAGGACCTGGGACACAGTAAGTGCCCAGTGAGGGCAGGCTGTGTCCACCGTTCATTTGGGCCTCTTCACAGGCAAACTCACACCCTACTCTGTGTCTCTGCAGGGGAAGGAAGAGACCAGAAACACAGTGGCAGTGGGACCTTCGGGAAGACTCTGAGATGCCCCCGCAGGACCAGGGCTCCCTGTCTTGGCCCCTCTGCATCCCCCTCCGGGTTCCAGGGAGCCCCACAGGGACCCCGACACCATCACTCAGGAGAGGGACTTGAGCCGATGGTTTTGATCCCGAGGGTCTCAGCAATCCCAGCCTGGCTGCTGCAGCAGCCTCTGCGCTCCCCAGACCACCCCCCTCACTGCCTGGCCCCTCAAGCCTCCCTCTGGGTCTCGGGGTCCCATGTCTCTCTCTAGCCAGTCTTCCAGCCAGGGCCTGCCCCCTCCCCGACAGCCGCATCCTATGAAGCCACTGGGCCCCTAGAGCCCGTGCCTGCCCCACCTGCCAGCTGGTGCCCCTGTGGCACGTACGATTCCACCTGGAAACATGGTCATAGGGGCAGCTGTCATTCCTGCGTAGGTGATAGCCTCCTAGAGGCTCAGGTCAGAGTCATCTTCACGAGGCTAGAAGTTTCCGTAAATATGTGTGGGATGAAACAGTGGCCCTGCTACTTCACTACGGGTGGTAGAATTTTCAGTTCTGGGTTCAAATCCTGACTTTCCCACTTCTATGCTGTGTGACCTCAGGCAACTCACTCTCCCTCTCTGAGCTTCACTCAACAAAGCACTTACTATGTGACAGGTTCTGCTCAGGGCTCAGGTCAGGCCTGGTTTCCCCTGCAGGGAGCTCCAGACACCAGCCGGCAGGGACCCAAAGCAGACACACACAGTGTGTCACCGCAGATGTGGTGGTTCTTCCAGGGAAGGGACAAGTCATAAGAGAACCATTTCAAGGTCCTTGTACAGTAGAGAATCGTGATTGAGTATTTATAGGTAAAATGTTATGAGGTCTTGAGTTTTCTTTAAAATACTAAAAAACACACTAAAGGGTCAGGGAATGGGAAGGCAGGACTGGCTGGCTTTTCAGGCTGGTGGGCACGCAGTGCAGTCCCATCGTGCGCCCCTCCCTGGCCCCTGCGTGGCCTGACAATTTCTCTCTTTTCAAAGGCAATGAAGATGGAGGGTGGCTAGGCAGGCACGACACCATCGGGCAGTCAAAGGAGGCCTCCGCGGGAAGGGGCTTTGGGAGGGGGGTGCGGGAAGGGGGATGAGGGACAAGCATTTCAGGCAGAGGAACAGCGTGTGCAAAGCCTGGGGACAGGAAACAGCAGGGCAAAGAGAGGCCAATGTGTGTGGCCACAGGCAGCCGGGTGGGGAGTGGGGAGGGGTGGGGGTGGGTGCAGGTGGGGGCCCGGCGAGCGCCCACCCCGCGGGGAGTGCCAGGACTCACTGCAGAAGGCTGCGCAGGTGCGTGGGCTCCGCTGGCTGCAGACGGGCTTGCAGGAGACGCAGGTCCTCAGCAGGAGGTCCCAGTACTGCTCGTCCGGACAGGGTCCCAGGGCCGCGGGGGGCCGCGAGCTCTGTGGGGCTGAGGGCCGGGGCCTGAGGTCACGGAGGGGAGTCCCCGGGCAGCCACCCTGCCCCGCCGCTCCCCACTGACCCCCCCAGCCCAGGCGGCCCCTCCTCTTTCACCCAGCGCCGACACCCGTGTGGCCGCCCGCGCCCAGACCGCAGGGCCGTCCCTTCCCTGCCACGTCCTTACTGGACGTCAGTGAGTGTGGCTGCGGTGACACTAACGTGTGCGGCTTGCGGCTGAGCCCAGAACCAGGAGGCAAAGGGAGTCCCAGGAAGCACAGGCCCGCCGGTGCCCAGCGCGCGGCAACTGCTCCTTCCGTGCCGCTGTCCTCCCCTCTCCCTTGCTTGTTTTTTTTTTTAATTAAGGTGGGTGCACCGGTTTGAAAAGGTTTATGTACCTAGAAAAGCCATGTTTTAATCCTAATCAACCTGTGGGGGCAGCGGTTACTTCTAATCCCTCTTCATACTGAGGCTTTAATGAGCTCATCCCCATGGAGGTGCGACTCAGTCAAGTGTGGTTTTTAAACCCGATTAGGCGTCTCCACCCATCCCAGGTGGGTCTTGACTGGTTGTACTGGAATCCTTTAAAAGAAGAGTGCTTTGGAAAAAGCTAGAGAACAGCAAGAGAGAAAGCCATGAAGTTCTGAGGGAGCAGAGGACACCGCAGCAACCCCAGGCAGAGGGTCCAGCAGCCAAGGACCTGTGGAGATGAAGGAAAACGCGTCCCGGAGCTGGAGAGGAGCCCAGCAGACGCCACCATGCCCGCCGTGGGCCTCCTCACTGGAGAGAGAAACCCGGGATGTCATCCGCCTTCTTGAACCAAGGGATCTTTCCCTGGATGCCTTAGGTTGGACACTTCTATAGCCTTGCTTTAATTGGGACATTTCCACAGCCTAAAAACTGTTCACTTGCAACTTATTAAGTTCCCCTTTTAAAAAGTTGTTCTGGAATGTTTGCATTCCAGTAGCTAGAAAACTAGATGGTGTGACACATGCGCAACGCAGTGTCTGCAGCCCATAGATCCTCAGGGCCCAGTTTGATGAACTTTCACCCGTGTATTCCCCCCAACGCTAGAAGCCCCCGAGGGCCCCTCCAATTCCACACTCATGCCCAGAGGTAACGAGGATTTTTACTTCTGCCACCACAGGTTGAAATGGCCTGACCTGGGACTTTGCTGCCCCAGGATATCTGTGACTCATCCACGTCGGTGCCGTGAGTCTCCCATTGCATGCACGGATCACCTCTTCTGTCGTTTTCTGCCTGACTTCATGGCTTGTGCCTCCCTAATGCCTTCTCCTTTGAACCTTTTGCAAGATGCTCGTTGATCCTTTCAGCAAAAGCAAGCGGAGTAAAGACCGGCAGCCTCCCCTTTAGAAGGCAGCTTGGACACGTGGGTTTAGCCTCCTTCCACTCGAAGCCCTACTAAAGCGACTGTAAAGGACATTTGTCCTCAAGGATGGGGAGAAGAGACTGCAGGGGGCAGATGCCAATACCTTTTAGGAAAGTGGAAGGTGGGCGCACTGGGGACACTGCTGCCCTGTACTTCCCTCCTTAGGAAATGGGGAGAAGAAGCTGATGTAGGTCACAGAAAATCCAGGAAACTTCCCGGGTTGGAGACACCAGGTACATCTGAAGGGAGGGGTGGAGGAGAGGCTGCGAGAGGAGGATTGGCTGGAAATACAGAGAAGGCGTGTCCCCAACCAGATTCCTGGCCCCAGACAGGCGACGGCTCCGGCAGACGTGGGGGTCTCCCCAGGCCCGGCTGAGGGTGGGGAGGTCTCCCTTCTGAGCAGTGGGACGGCCTGGCCCCCCAACTCTCTCACCCCAGCCCCTGCCTCAGGAGCGTTTGTGGCCAGGCTCTCCAAGTTGCTTCCCGACGTCCCCCATTTGGTGGGAAATCGGCGGAATTCTGCTCTGGGAAAACCGGCCCAAAGACGAGATCCAGAGACACGCCAGGAGGAGATTCCCTCGGTAGAAAGGCCCGGTCCCTCGCCCCCGAGCGGAGCTTGCATGTCACAAGCCTGTTTGCCGACCCAGAATTTCCCATCAGCTGTTACTGCCTCAGTCTTTACTGTGAGCCAACACCCAAAGTTCACCAACATGCAGAACGGCCCCTAACAGGAAAAAGAACTTGAAGCAAACAGAAAAACATGCCTGGTGTCAGCAAGATGACGTAGGGAACAGAGAGAACTTAAAAAATAGCAACAACGGCACAACTTATATCCGCAGAAAGATAAGAGAAAATGTTGCAGTCCTGGAGAGTGTATTATTACAAAAAGAAAGCCTTCATAGAACAAACAAGAATTATTAGAGATTAAAAATATAATAGCCATGATAAAAATATCAAGAGGGCTGGAAGATATAACAAAACAAATTATCCTAATATAGGAAAGAAAAGATATGAAAATTATGGAATCATTTCATAAAATCCAAAGGTTGACTAATAGAAGTTTCAGAAAAAAATAAGATTTGAAGCACATGAGCGTCCAGATTGAAAGAGCCAATTAAATGTCAGCACAATAAATTCTGACAAACCGAGATATAGCATCATGAAATTTAGGAAAACTAGAGATAAGAGAAGATTCCAGACCTTCCTGAGAACAGTTTTGTGAGTTGAGTCGTCAGCGGATCTCTCAGAAGCAATGCCAGAAGTGGGACGAGAATGGAGCAATGCCTTCAAATTTATGATAGAAAGTTATTTTCAGTCTAGCGGGCCACAGTGGCTCAGCAGGCAAGAATGCTCGCCTGCCATGCCAGAGGACCCGGGTTCGATTCCTTGTGCCTGCACATGTAAAAAATAATAATAATAAATTTTAAAAAAAATTAAAAAATATATTAAAATGGACAGTGTGCAACAAAAGATTACAAGACAAACAAAGAAAGAGGAAATGATGACCCACCCAAAGGAAGAAGATAAAAGTCCAGAGACCATCAACAAGGAAGACAAGACCAGGCAAAGACCTTAAAAAAATGACTCTCAATATGCTCAAATAGATCAAGTAAGACACAGAGGAAGAACTAAGGGATATCAGGAAAACAATGAATGAATAATATGAGAATCTTAATAAAGAGACCAAAAAATTTAAAAGGGAACCAGACTGAAATATTGCCGTCAAAGACTCCAATAACTGAAATGACTGGAAATGGCAGGAAATGAAGTCAGTGAACTCAAAGAAAAGACAATGAAATGATCCAGGCTGAGGAGCAAAAGAATGGAAAAAAGTGAATAAAGCCTGAGAGACCTGTGGGACGCCATCAAGCACAGCAGTATACATAGCTGGGAGTCCCAAGGGGAGAAGGAAGAACAGGGCAAAAGGAACACTCAAAGAAATGGTGGCAGGAAACTCCCAAATTCAGCAAAAGACATGAATCTACCCCTCCAAGAAGCTCAGTGGACCTCAGACAGGATAAATTCAGAGCGTGATGTGCCCAGAAGGCAAAGCATGCAATACCAAGGACAGAAGAGAGGATCAGTGAACTTGAAGACAAGACACTCGAGATGAGGCAGGCTGAGGAGCAGAAAGGAAAAAGAAATACTGAAAGTGAAAACAGCCTGACTCTGCTGCACCGTTATATGTGTTCTGGGAGAAGGAGAGAAAGAAGAAAGAATTGTCAAAAGTAATGAGAGAGAACTTCTGAAGGGACTTCCAGGTCAAGATGGCGGCTTAGCAATGTGCGCATTTTAGTTCGTCCTCCAGAACAACTACTAAATAACCAGAAACAGTACAGAACAGCTCCTGGAGCCACGTCAGTGACCAGACACACAGCGTACCCCAGTCTGGACCAGCTGGACCGGCTGCGAGCACCCCCCAGAACCGTGAGTTCCCAAAGCTGCGGTGGCCAGCGCCGTCCCCCACAGGCTGTTTCCTGAGGGGAAAGGAAAGGACTTTACCAGCAGCAGGGACTGGCCACAATCAAACGCCAATTGTGGAACTAATTAACAAATTCCGACTACTAAAAATAGGCCCCCAGCTTAGGTGAACCTGATCAAAGCGGAGGTTGCTCATTTTTGCCCTGGCGCCAAGGGGGCAGGACTGACAGAAAAAGGGGGAAAAAAAAGAAGGAAACGGAGGATTTTGTGACTGTGTATCTACAAAGGCTTGACTGCCTCTGGATACAGCAGCAGGACTTTTCAGGCTGAAACTGCCCCACGCATAGGCAGACGTGAGCTCTTTTGGGGGCTTGTCTGGAGCCTGTGCCTTCCCCAGGGGAGGGGTGAAGCCCAACTCAGGTGGAATACCTCCATCAAGGAATTCAGACACCAGGGCTTGGTAATTTGAAGCCATTAAAACCAGCCTACAACCTCTCCTCTGTCTCCACCACGCCCCCAGCAGGGAGAGTCTGCCAAAGTTAAAGGTACTGCGCATCATCTTATGCTGGTGGGACCTGCAGTCAGACAAGCGCCACATACTGGGCAGGATAAGAAAAACAGAGTCCAGAGACTTCACAGGAAAGTCTTTCAACCTGCTGGGTCTCACCCTCAAGGAAAACTGATGCAGGTGACTCTTTTCTCCTGATAGGAGGCCAGTTTTGTCTGGGAAAATCCGGCTGGGGTCTATAATACCTAAGTAGACCCTCCTAAGTGTGGGGGGAAAAGGCACCATATAAGCAGGGCAAGAAACAAGAAAACAAGAACTGAAAAATTCTCCTCTGTTAAACAAAACTTAAGCTAAAGGTCCAGATAAAGCTGAACGGAATGTCAAAGAACAGATAGACGCAAATTCATCCAGCAAGAAAACCCTAGATAGAAGTGAAAGCAATCTCCAGAATAAACTAATTAAGGTAATTAAATGCCTAGACACCAGCAAAAAATAACAAATCACACTAGGAAAATTGAAGATATGACCCAGTCAAAGGAACAAACCAACAATTCAAATGACATACAGGAGCTGAAATAATTAATTCAGAATGTACGAACAGACATGGAAAACCTCATCAAAAACCAAATCAATGAATTGAGGGAGGATATAAAGAAGGCAAGGAAAGAACAAAAAGAAGAAACTGAAAGTCCGAAAAACAAATCACAGAACTTATGGGAATGAAAGACACAGTAGAAGAGATGAAAAAAACAATGGAAACCTACAATGGTAGATTTCGAGAGACAGAACATAGGATTTCTGAACGGGAGGATGGAACATCTGAAATCCGACAAGAAACAGAAACTATAGGAAAAAAATGGAAAAATATGAACAGGGACTCAGGGAATTGAAAGACAATATGAAGCGCACGAATATACGTGTTGTGGGTGTCCCAGAAGGAGAAGAGAAGGGAAAAGGAGGAGAAAAACTAATGGAGGAAATTATCACTGAAAATTTCCCAACTCTTACGAAAGACTTAAAATTACAGATCCAAGAAGTGCAGCATACTCCAAAGAGAACAGATCCAAATAGACATACTCCAAGACATTTAATAATCAGAATGTCAGAGGTCAAAGAGAAAGAGAGGATCTTGAAAGCAGCAAGAGAAAAGCAATCCATCACATACAAGGGAAACCCAATAAGACTATGCGCAGATCTCTCAGCAGAAACCATGGAGGCGAGAAGACAGTGGGATAATATATTTAAATTATTAAAAGAGAAAAACTGCCAACCAAGAATTCTATATCCAGCAAAATTGTCCTTCAAAAATCAGGGAGAAATTAAAACATTTTCAGACAAAAAATCACTGAGAGAATTTGTGACCAAGAGACCAGCTCTGTAAGAAATACTAAAGGGAACACTAGAGACAGATACGAAGACAGAAGAGAGAGGTGTGGAGAAGAGTATAGAAAGGAAGACTATGAGTAAAGGTAAAAAGAAGGAAAATTAGATATGACATATAAAATCCAGAAGGCAAAATAGTAGAAGAAAGTACTACCCATGCAGTAATAACACTGAATGTTAATGGATTAAACTCTCCAGTCAAAAGACATAGTTTGGCAGAATGGATTAAAAAACAGGACCCATCTGTATGCTGTCTCTACTCAAAGGACATGAGGCCAAGGACACAAATGGACATTTACACACCAATGTTTATAGCAGCAGTATTAATTACCAAGAGATGGAAACAGCCAAAATGTCCATCAACAGATAGTTGGCTAAACAAACTGTGACATTTACATAAGATGGAATATTATGCAGCTGTAAGACAGAATAAAGTTATGAAGTATATAACAACATGAATGGACCTTAAGGACATTACGCTGAGTGTGATTAGCCAGAAACAAAAGGACAAATACTGTATGGTCTCACTGATATGAACTGACATTAGTGAATAAACTTGGAATATTTCCTTGGTAACAGAGACCATCAGGAGATAGAAATAGGGTAAGATATTGGGTAATTGGAGCTGAAGGGATACAGATTGTGCAACAGGACTGAATATAAAAACTCAGAAATGCACAGCACAATATTACCTAACTGTAATACGATTATGTTAAAACACTGAATGAAGCTGCATATGAAAATGATAGAGGGAGGAGGGCTGGGGCATAAATGAAATTACAAAGAAAGATAGACGATAAAGATTGAGACGGTGTAATCTAGGAATGCCTAGAGTGTATAATGATAGTTACTAAATGTACAAATAAAAAAATGTTTTTGCTTGAGGAAGAAGAAAAGAATGTCATTACTGCAGTATGCTGAAAATAGATGGTACTTAATATTTTAAAATTTCACCTTATGTGTGAGACTAAAGCAAAAAAATGTTTATTTGGTACAAATCTATACTTTGACTAGTGCCATCTCTTAATATAACTTATGTAGATAGTTGGTTGAACACCTTAAGTACATGGAACTTTGTATAGGACATGAGATTTTGTTGGTTTGTCCAGGTGATGCCATGATGAATCCCAGAGTGATTTGATCAGTGAGTGGAAAAATATTTGCAAAGTCCCTTTCGGGGAATGGTGAGAATGGGGGAAAACTCAACTTCCCCAAGTTGAATTCTTGATATTCTCGCAAGCAGTGTGGACAACCAAAGCTATAGGCTGAGCCCCCAGTCTTGGGGTCTGTTCATATGAAACTTAACCCCACAGGGGATAGGTCAAGCCTACTTAAAATTAAGCCTAAGAGTCACCCCCAAGAGAACCTCTTTTGTTGCTCAGATGTGGCCTCTCTCTCCAGCCAACACAGCAAGCAGACTCACCACCCTCCCCCTGTCTACGTGGGACATGACTACCAGGGGTGTGGATCTTCCTGGCAGCGTGGGACAGAAATCCCAGAATGAGCTGAGATTCAGCATCAAGGGATTGAGAAAAACTCTAGAATGAGCTGCGACCCAGCATCAAGGGATTGAGAAAACCTTCTCACCCAAAAGGGGGGAAGAGTGAAATGAGACAAAGTGTCAATGGCTGAGAGATTCCAAACCGAGTCAAGAGGTTATCCTGGAGGTTATTCTTACGCATTAAGTAGATATCACCTTGTTATCCAAGATGTAATGGAGAGGCTGGAGGGAACTGCCTGAAAATGTAGAGCTGTGTTCCAATAGCCATGTTTCTTGATGATGATTGTATAATGATATAGCTTTCACAATGTGACTGTGTGATTGTGAAAACCTTGTGTTGGGAATGTTTGTGTTTCTTGTAATTTTTTTTAATCAATAAAAAATTAAAAAAAAAAAGATCCCTTCCCTCTTAAGAATAAAAACCTTCATTCTTGGTAAAAAAAAAAAAACAGTAATGAGAGAGAACTTCCCAGACTTGGCAAAAGATGTGACTATGCTCAGCCAAGAAGCAGAGAGATCACGACATATCCAGGAAAAGCAGAAACTCGTCCCTGGTGCACGCGCCCTGCGAGCAATGCTGGACCAGGTTCTTCGGGCTGAAAGGAAAGGACACCAGACGGTGGACCTGCAAGGTACAAGGGGACTGAGACCTGCAGAAACGGCGGCCACGTGCAATTAAAAATGCCACTACTACTGCATTGCATGTAATTCTATTTTTATTTCATGCAGGTGATAAAATTAAAATGGGTGAAAAAATAATGAAATATCTGAGGTTTGGGATTACAGTAAAACAAAAAGGTCGGGGCGGGGAGGGCATAGGCCTGTGCCCCAGCGAAGCCCACGCTCCCTTACTCCAGCCCTGCACTTGCAGACGTAGTGTGCGTGGCCTTGTGCTTAGGTTATTCCAACTGCGACATGGCCCAGCCCTTCAGGGTGGTCTTAAAAAGACAAAAAAAAAAAAAAAAAAAAAGCTCAGAGAGCGAAATGCCCAGAGCGTTTGGAGAGAGCCGAGGGAGGTGCCCCGAGCAGGCAGCAGGCCCCCGGGGAGCGGGGGAGCAGGACCAACATCCCCGGGCGCCCTTCCCCGTGCACCCAGTGTCCCTTCCCGGAGGGGAGCGTCCTGGGAGCCCTAAATGGGATGTGTTCACGGCCTTAGACCTGCAATTCGAGAGCGAACAATCCTCAGTTGTCAAACCGACCTGTTTCTGGCCTACTGCATTCCGTCCCCTCAGCAAACCCAAACACACACCCAGGGCGCTCACTGTGGGGTCGCGGCGGGAGCTGGCAGGGGACGGGCACCCGGGGCCCTGAGTCTGGGCACAGCCGCGGTCCAGGCAGAGAGCGGTGGGGGCCCCAGGGAGAGGGTGGGGAGCCTCAGGGAGAGGGTGGCCGGCCTCGGGAGAGGGTGGGGGGCCCAGGGAGAGGGTGGGGGGCCCAGGGAGAGGGCAGGGGAGCCCAGGGAGAGGGCAGGGGGGCCCAGGGAGAGGGCGGGGGTCCAGGGAGACGGCAGGGATGCCTAGGGAGACGGCAGGGGTGCCTAGGGAGAGAGCGGGGGGCCCAGGGAGAGGGCGGGGGGCCCAGGGAGAGGGCAGGGGAGCCCAGGGAGAGGGCAGGGGGGCCCAGGGAGAGGGCGGGGGGCCCAGGGAGAGGGCAGGGGAGCCCAGGGAAAGGGCAGGGAGGCCCAGGGAGAGAGCAGGGGGCCCAGGGAGAGTGCGGGTTGCTCAGGGGCCACGGCTGAGCGCCCTGGGGAGCACATGCTGCTTGTTTTAAGGTACATTGACGAGTGGCCCCCACCCCTGCCTCTGTAGCAGCTCAGCCACCATGTCCCCCCTCGGGCTGTGAGTTCTTGGTGCTTCCAAAGCTGGGGGTTCGGTTTTTAAGTTGAAACCTGTATTTCTGTACCAGGTTCACTGTACCCTGAGGTTGATTTTTGGGTGTAAGGTGGACAATAATGGGTCACTGAAGTAAATATTTAGCAGACTCTCATTAATTTCTTTCTCTAAAAAAAGCTGCAGTATTTATTATTAGTTTCTTAAAATAGACAAGGAAAAGAGGCTGCTTAGCCACACGATGGCTTGGGTTTGTCTGGATTCATCTAATTGAATTAAAGACTGGTTTTTAAAATGAAACAGTTGCTGCTTTATAAAATATAATGAACTTTAAACCAATTTGTTCTTGGAAAAATTAATGAGATTTCCTGTGTGAATAGTTTTCATTACTCTCGCGGTGTACTGAGTAATACCCTAATTGTTATGTTTCTTCTCTTCAAACATTTCAGCTGCAATCACCCATCAGTTAGCTCCTTCCCAAATATCTTGTTATGCTTACCTGTTTTCCTTTTACAAACACGATCACCTTATCTATTTGTGATCTAATACTTATAAATCATTATAGATACTAAAGATATTTTCCCCCTTCTCTATGGACTTAAAATTAGCTTTGTTTGTATTTGGATTTATTTTTTGAAGTCAATGTCATAAACCTACATTGGGTTACAAAAAAAATTAGTTACCCAAAAAAAATGAGTTGTGGAAATGAATTTGTGGAAACATTTTTAAAAAATGGGTTACCCCGCGGCTAAAGGCCCATCACGGAGAAAATGCTGAGAAGGTTTTGGGGATGAGTCACTCGGAAGTGGTTTCGGGGGAATGCGAAGGACGTGATGTCTGGGAGAGAACTGCACCCTTTAGCACTCTTCAAAAACCAGGCAAGCCCATCCAGGGACAGCAGCACTGGATAAAGTTCTCAAACCTGCAAAGCCCTGACATGAAGACCCCTAGTCTGGACGACGGAGAGCCAGAGACATCAGAGGATGAAATTCAAGTTCTGCAGAAATTAAACTGAAACTGCAGCGACGTAATAAATGTGGGGTGATGGCTTTAGCGATGAGCCATGACTCCTGAGGTTGCACGCCAGAGAAGCAGCACTAGAAAGCTGAAGGAGAGTCAAAGTGCCTAAAAACTGTGAATGCTAACGTCGGCAATGACCTTCAGGCCCTAACCGATGGGTGCAAACCTGATGATGCTATTCAAACGTTCGAGTCGAGGGCAAGGGCCAATCCATGCGTGCTTTCATCTCAGTCCCCCCGGGAACGTAGCTCAGCCAGGAGAACCAAAGCACAGCAGCCTTAACCTTTATACCAAAAGACAGTTCTTTCAGGGTGTTCACAAAGTGGCTGAAAGTTCAAGTGAAGTACATTTTCAACTGTTAGATATACAAACTCCATCTATTTGTGAAAACCAAGAAAGGCAGGAGAGGCGGCCGGGCCAGGTGGTCAGTGTAGGCTGGTGCCGACGTCAGGGGACTTGAAGGAAGGCGGGAGTTGGAGCATGATGTCAGGAGGAAACGGGCAGGGGAGAGTCGCCATGGCCTAACCAATGGGGCTGTTGGCGAAGAAAGTTCAGACATTGCAATTCCTAGCTGGACCACTGAAATTCTAAAACCTGAAAAACAACTCACTCACCTAGTAGACTCCTTGGCCTGCCGTAGAGACGGAATGCCACCTGCGGAACACACCAGCAGTCACGGGAGACCGACCCGCAGACTGGGAACGAGACATCACAGAGCAGGGCAAGAATCGGCTGATAAAGCAGAAGCATCGCTTCACCTTCTGTAGCTACCACGTGAACATGAACCAAGAAAACCGGGAACATGCATCGTCAGCTCAGAAACTTAAGAGTGTCGTCGAAGCAGTAAGGCGCTGTACCAGCGATGAGAAGGGCTGGCAGACTCCTCAGTCACTCAGCAGACAAACCCAAGGAGCACTACTGATGCGGGGATTGCTCTGCTCAGAGGCCTTAGCAGCTTTCAGAAGGAGAGACTGTCCAGAACCCACGGAAACTTGAAGGAAGTGACTGAGAAATTGATCCAGACGTTTCTTTAGCACAAGATTGGTTGGCAGCATCTGCTCAGAACACACTTTGTTTCTGTCCACACTGATGGCTCGTGGACCCGCTCTGTGGGGCTCTCCGTCAGGGAGGAAATCGGATTTTGCTTAGTGACCAGGAGCTAACAGAGCAGATTCATCAGGCTGAATCTCAACTGAGTAAGTTAAATCATCTCCTTCTGACATTCTTCCTGATGTGAAGGCAAAAAGGAAAAATTTGGCAACAATAAACTGCCACAAATGGAAAGAGGATTATATGTGCATTTTTTAAAAAATGAAGGTTATCTGAAAGACATTGTGGAAAATTTAGAAAAACCAATTAAAAATAAAAATGTTGGTCTTAAAGATTGAAAATCATAAAAACTGTACTTTAATTACTGTATCAATTTGAAATATGCTGTTTTACATGCTAGGAGGACAATATCTCATATATAAAAAACACTAAATTTTTAAATTCAGTGTTATGGAATGTTTCCTTTAATTAATTCAAATATTATAAAATTTTTCTCAAGAAGAAATAGAAGATCTCAACAGACCAATAACAAGTAAAGTGATTGGATTAGTAATCAAAACCTCCCAACAGAGAAAAGAGCAATCACAGATGGCTTCCCTGGGGAATTTTACCAAATATTCCAAGAAGATTTAACACTAACAGAGCTCAAATTCTTCCAAAAAATAGAACAGGAAGAAATACTTCCTAACTATTCTAGAGGCCGGCAGTACTCCGATACCAAAGCCAGATGCAAATATCACAAGAAAAGAAAATTACAGACCAATGTCCCTTACCAATATAGATGCAAAAATCCTTCCTAAAATACCAGCAAATTGAAGCCAACAATACAGCTAAAGAACCATACATCATGACCAAGTTCAACACAAAATAACATTATTACCACTGTAACAGAATGATTAAAAAGCAGCAGCATTATGATTTCAATTGATGCAGAGAGGCATTAGAGAAAATCCAGCACCCATTCTCGATAAAAACAGAAATTCAGAAATCTAGAAATAGAGGGAAACTTCTCAACATGATAAGGTCACATGAGAAAGACCCACAACTGACATCACACTCTGGGGCGAGGGACTAACACTTTCCCCTAAGATCAGGAAGAAGGCAAGGATGCAGTGATGGTGAGGCTCTGGGGTCAGCTTGGCCAGGTGATGTGCCCAGCTGCATGGTCAGGTGAGCCCCGGCCTGACCGCTGCTGCAAGGGTATTTCTGGCTGGTCGACAAACCGGAAGGCTGGTGTGTTACGTTACCCGTCTGTTGCTTGCAGCTGTGACTGATCACATCTGCGAACAGTGAAGGCATTGCCCACAACGAGATAATCTGATCAGCTGAAGGTTTTAAGGGGGACGAGAGCCTCTCCTGTGGAGCTCGTCCGCACCCTTCATCGGAGCCCCCAGCTTCACCACCTGCTCTGTGGATCCTGGACCCTTCCGTTCCCACGGTTGGCGAGACCCCTTTATGCAGCTCCTATCTGCAGATCTCTCCTGCAGGTTCTGTGTCTCTGCAGAACCCTGGTTAACATAGATGCCCACTGCCACCACTGCTACTAGACACTGGGTTGGAAGCTCTAGGCAGAGGCATTGGGCAGAAAAAGAAAATTTGGGGCACATTCAAATTGGGAAGGAAGAAGTAAAACCTTTCCTATTTGCGGATGGCATGATCCTACATAGAAAGGACCCTGAAAAGCCCTCCACTCAGCTGTGGGAGCTAACAAACCAATTCAGCCACGGGGCGGAGCACACCAACGTGTCGCCACCACCAGTGTTCTCACACACTGGTAAAGAGCAATCTGAAGAGGAACTCAAGAAAAACTCCACTCACAATAGGAACAAATATAATCAAATATCTAAAAATAAATTTAATAAAAGGTGTAGAGGACTTGTACATGGGAAACTACAAAACACTGCTGAAAGAAATTGAAGACCTAAGTAAATGGTAGTGCATTCAGCGTACCAAGACTAAATATTGTTAAGATGCAAATTCTACCTAACGTGATTTACAGATTCAACACAATCCCAGTCGAAATGCCAACAGCCTTCTTTGCAGAAATGGAAAAACCAATGATCAAATTCACATGGAAGGGTAAGCAGCTCCAAATAGACAAAACCACCTTGGAAAAGAAGAGCTAAGTTGGGAGACTCACACTTCCTGAAGTTAAAGCTTCCAGTAAAGCCACAGTCACTAAAGCAGCGTGGCACTGGCACAAAGACAGACATGTAGAGTGATGGAATGAACTGAGAGTTCAGAGATAAACACGCTTATGACCAATTGATTTTTTTTTTTTTTTTTACATGGGCAGTCATTGGGAAACGAACCCGGGTCTCCAGCATGGCAGGTGAGAACTCTGCCACTGAGCCACTGCAACCCTGGCCAACTGATTTTTTTTAAAATTTATTTATTAATTAAAAAAATTAACAAGCCAAATAAAACATCAAAATATATAATCAGTAATTCACAATATCATCACTTAGTTGCATATTCATCATTTCTTAGAACATTTGCATTAATTCAGAAAAAGAAAGAAAAAGACAATAGAAAAAGAAATAAAATGATACCAGAGAAAAAAAAGATTATACCTACCATACCCCTTACCCCTCGCTTTCATTGATCACTAGCATTTCAAACTAAATTTATTTTAGCATTTGTTCCCCCATTATTTATTTTTATTCCATATGTTCTACTCCTTTGTTGACAAGGTAGATAAAAGGAGCATCAGACCCAAGGTTTTACAATCACACAGTAACATTGTGACAGCTATATCATTATTCAATCATCATCAAGAAACATGGCTACTGGAACACAGCTGTACATTTTCAGGCAGTTCCTTCCAGCCTCTCCATTACATCTTGGATAACAAGGTGATATCTACTTAATGCGTAAGAATAACCTCCAGGATAACCTCTCGACTCTGTTTGGAATCTCTCAGCCATTGACACTTTATTTTGTCTCCTTTCACTCCTCCCCCTTTTGGTCGAGAAGGTTTTCTCAATCCCTTGATGCTGGATCTCAGCTCATTCTAGGATTTCTGTCCCATGTTGCCTGGCCAATTGATTTTTGACAAAGGTGCCAAGTCTGCTCAGTTGGGAAAGAATATTCACTTCAAGAAATAGTGCTGGGAAAAATGGATATCCATATGCAAAAGAATGAAGTGCACACCTACCTCATACCATATACAAAATTAATCTCAAAATGAATCAAAGACCTAAATATAAGAATCTAACCTATGTTTTCCTAGAAGAAAAGAGGAAAGCATCTTCGGGGCCTTGTGTAGGCAGTGGTTTTTTAGACTTTACACCAAAAACACACACAATGAAAGTAAAAATAGACGAATGGGATTCTCATCAAAATTAAAAACTTTGGCGTATCACGAACTTTGCTATGACAGTGAAACGACAAAGTACAGAATGGGAGGAAATGTCTGGAAACCACATATCCAATAAGGGTTTTATATCAGAATATATAAAGAACTCTTAGTAAAATCATCTAATTTTAAATATGGGGAAAAGGCTTGAATAGACATTTCTGTAAAAAAGATAAATAAATGGTTAATAAGCACATGAAAAGGCGCTCACCACCATCAGCCATTAAGGAAATGCAAATCGAAGCCATGAGATACCGTTTCACACCCACTAAAATGGCTGTTTAAAAAGTGGAAAATCACAAGTGTCGGAGAGAATGTGGGTAAACAGAAAAACTTGTTCCGCGTTGGTGGGCATGTAAAATTGCACAGCTGCTATGGAAAATAGTTTGGCAGCTTCTCAGCAAGTTAAGTATAGAATTTCCTTTTTTACCAGCGATCCCACTTCCAGACACATACGCAAATCCCTGAAAGCATGAACTCAGGTAGATATTTGCACATCGATGTTCACAGTGAAATCACTCACGCTGCTAAAAGACGTCAGCTGATGGTCAGATAGACAAGGTGTGGTGTGCACGTTACTCAGCCTTAAAAAGGAATGAAGCCTGACGCATGCGTCGGCGTGGATGGGCCTTGAGGACAGTATGCGATGAAATACGTCAGACTCAGAAGGACAAATACTGTGCACGCTCACTGACATGAAATCGTCAGAATCAGCACGTTCACAGAGCCAGAAAGAATGCTGATGGGGGGGCTGACGTGGGTGGAGGGAACGGGGAGTTAAATCTTAACTGGTGCATATTTTCTGTTTTGGTCGAGGGAAAAGTTTTGGTAACGGAAGGTGGTGAAAGTACCACACATCGCACTACCAGGTTGAAAAGATTCAACCTACCACTGAATCTTATATTTGAATGTGGTTAAATGGGGAAATTGCATTAGAAAAAATTTTTGCTAGAATAAAAATAAAAACATAAGACTGTACAACACAAACACGAACTCCAATGAAAGCTATGGACTATAGATAATAGTATAGCTATAACAATATTATTCCATCAATTGTAACAAAGGCACTGTGCTAACAAAAGCATTGATAATAGGGAAAACTGTGCACGGACGTGGGTGTATTCTGCATGATTCTCATTAAAAAAAAATAATGAGCAAAGGACTTGAATTGGCATTTTTCCAAAGAAGATATACAAATGACCAATATGAAAAGGTCATCAGTAACCATTCAGGAAATACACGTCAAAACCACAATTTGATACCAGTTCACTTACACAGGGGTGGCGATTACTTTAAAAGCAGGAGGTAACAGTTGGTGGAGAGGAGGCGGAGAATTTGGAACTCGAGCGGCCTTACTGGCGGGAAGATGAAGTGGTGCCGCCAGCGTGGTGAGCGGGATGGAGGTTCCCCAGAGTCAGATGCGGAATCATACATGGCCCAGCCCTCCGCTCTAGGCACAGACCTAGAGAAAGGGAAAAGATGCTGCACACAGCATTTACAGCGCGGTCCACAAGAGCCCAAAGGGGAACGCCCAAGTGTGTGCTATAAGTGAGTGAATGAACCAGTGGGGTCCGTAAACACATTGGAATATTATTCGGCCACACCAAAGAATGAAGTCTTCAGACATGTTCCAACGTGGAAGAACCTTGAAAACATTTTGTTCCGTGAACTAAGCAAGGCATATGAGGACAAATATAATATAATGTCACTTACATGTCTAGAAATTTGCACAGACAGAAAGTGTATTAGAGGTTTCCAGTGGGTGGGCCGAAAGGGGAAAGGGACGTGTATGTTTGATATGGAGTGTGTGTAAATAAAATTAGGTGGAAAAGAAGACTTAAATGAAACAAATCAACATGTTATATGTTTCTGTTTTAAAATTGTGCTAGGTGCATGTCAAAACCTTTGCTGTGTATGTTTTCCTCTCCTACGCAATGGTCCATTTGGCCCCAAAGTACTGATGTTGTTATTTCATGGCTAAAAGCAGTCAGCAATTCATGGTTTTAAACCATGAGCATTAAGGAAAAAAGAAAGAATGAAAAGAACCATTGACAAAGCTAAAGAAAACCAGGAGAATGACATATGAAGATCAATTATTGAAGATCAATAAAGAGATATAAATGATAAAAAGGAGCCAAAGAGAAATTCTGGAGCTGAAGCGTGAAGCACTAATGAGAGGATTTCAATAACAGACCTGACAGCCGGAGGAAGAATGAACGAACCTGAAGGTGGGTCACTGAAGTGATCGAGTCTGAGGAGCAGAAAGCAGAAAGATGGGAGAAAAATGAGCAGAGCCGAAAGAAACTGCAGCACAGCCCCGAGCACGCCAGCACGCGTTATGGGAGTCCCAGAGGGAAAGACCAGAACGGAGTAGAGACAATATTGCAAGAAATAATTGCTGAAAGTTTCCAAGATCTGATAAGATTTAAGACTACCCACTCAAGAAGCTCGACAGATTCCAGGCTGGATCAAAGCAGAGACATCCCCACTGCGACACATTATAATCAGATTGTTAAAACGACAAAGAGAATCTTGAGAGAAGTGACAGCCCTAGCAAAGGGTCCTCCGGAGACGTACAGCAGACGTCTCCTCAAAAACACGAAGTCTGAAAGGACAGACAAAGAAAAGCAGTTAACCGAGAATTTCCGTATCTTGTAAAACTACCTTTCAAAAATATAGGGGACATTAAGACATTTCCAGAGAAAAGAAGACTGGGTGAGCTCACTGCCGGTGGACCTTCTCTACAAGAAATGCTAAAGGAAGTCCTGCCGAAAGGAAAGGACACCGGACAATACCATGAGGCCAAATGAAGGAATAAGGAACTGCGGTCAAGGTAGCTACAAGGAAAGGGTAAAGCCAGCATTGCAGTGTTTTTGATTTGTAACTCCTCTTTATATTTCCTATATGATTTAAAAGTCAAATATATGGAGGTGACGTCATCAACACGGTAATACAAACAGCTACTGAAAACCTTTCCTTGGAGATCAGGCATCAAAAAATAATTCTGAATTGTTCAGAAACCTGGGGGACGTTGCGGACTGAGGAGGAACCCTACGAATCCCAAACTGAAAAAGTGGAAGAATGCCAGATGGGAAATTTCCACCCGGACTGGCTGGTCCCCCACCCCAGCTCAGCCTCTCAGCAGGACAGTCAGAGGAGCTGCAGCAAGGGGCCCTCCAGAGGGACACTGAGTGTGTCCTCTCACCGCAGGGGGACAGGCCTGGGGACACTGAGCGCGTCCTCTCACTGCAGGGGGACAGGCCTGGGGACACTGAGCGTGTCCTCTCTCTGCAGGGGGACAGGCCTAGGGACACTGAGCGTGTCCTCTCTCTGCAGGGGGACAGGCCTGGAGACACTGAGCATGTCCTCTTCCCGCAGGCGGACAGGCCTGGGGACACTGAGTGTGTCCTTTCTCTGTAGGGGGACAGGCCTGGGGACACTGAGCACGTCCTCTCACTGCAGGGGGACAGACTTGGGGACACTGAGCGTGTCCTCTCACTGCAGGGGGACAGGCCTAGGGACACTGAGCGTGTCCTCTCTCTGCAGGGGGACAGGCCTGGAGACACTGAACATGTCCTCTTTCCACAGGCGGACAGGCCTGGGGACACTGAATGTGTCCTTTCTCTGTAGGGGGACAGGCCTGGGGACACTGAGCATGTCCTCTCCCCGCAGGCGGACAAGCCTGGGGACACTGAGCGTGTCCTCTCACCGCAGGGGGACAGGCCTGGGGACACTGAGCGCGTCCTCTCACTGCAGGGGGACAGGCCTGGGGACACTGAGCGTGTCCTCTCTCTGCAGGGGGACAGGCCTAGGGACACTGAGCGTGTCCTCTCTCTGCAGGGGGACAGGCCTGGGGACACTGAGCGCGTCCTCTCACTGCAGGGGGACAGGCCTGGGGACACTGAGCATGTCCTCTCACTGCAGGGGGACAGGCCTGGGGACACTGAGCGTGACCTCTCTCTGCAGGTGGACAGGCCTGGGGACACTGAGTGTGTCCTCTCACTGCAGGGGGACAGGCCTGGAGACACTGAGCGTGACCTCTCTCTGCAGGTGGACAGGCCTGGGGACACTGAGTGTGTCCTCTCACTGCAGGGGGACAGGCCTGGGGACACTGAGTGTGTCCTCTCCCCACAGGGGGACAGGCCTGGGGACACTGGGCGCATCCTCTCCCCACAGGGGGACAGGCCTGGGGACACAGCGTGTCCTCTCTCTGCAGGGGGACAGACTTGGGGACACTGAGCGTGTCCTCTCACTGCAGGGGACAGGCCTGGGGACACTGAGCGTGACCTCTCTCTGCAGGTGGACAGGCCTGGGGACACTGAGTGTGTCCTCTCACTGCAGGGGGACAGGCCTGGGGACACTGAGCGTGACCTCTCTCTGCAGGTGGACAGGCCTGGGGACACTGAGTGTGTCCTCTCACTGCAGGGGGACAGGCCTGGGGACACTGAGTGTGTCCTCTCCCCGCAGGGGGACAGGTCTGGGGACACTGGGCGCATCCTCTCCCCACAGGGGGACAGGCCTGGGGACACGGCATGTCCTCTCTCTGCAGGGGGACAGACTTGGGGACACTGAGCGTGTCCTCTCACTGCAGGGGACAGGCCTGGGGACACTGAGCGTGTCCTCTCCCCACAGGGGGACAGGCCTGGGGACACTTAGTGCGTCCTCTCACTGCAGGGGACAGGCTTGGGGACACTGAGTGTGTCCTCTCCCCGCAGGGGGACAGGTCTGGGGACACTGAGTGCGTCCTCTCACTGCAGGGGACAGGCCTGGGGACACTGAGAACGTCCTCTCCCTGCAGGGGGACAGGCCTGGGGACACTGAGTGCGTCCTCTCACTGCAGGGGGACAGGCCTGGGGACACTGAGAACGTCCTCTCCCTGCAGGGGGACAGGCCTGGGGACACTGAGTGTGTCCTCTCCCCGCAGGGGGACAGGCCTGGGGACACTGAGTGCGTCCTCTCCCTGCAGGGGGACAGGCCTGGGGACGGAGAGGGCATTGTAAGGCTCAGGTCAGCGAGAGACAGAGGGTCTGGAAAATGTGGACAGCAGCTGTAATTCCAACCGTGGGTCCCACAGTCCCCGACCCCTGTGAGCCGTGGCAGTGAGAGCCCAGTCCCCCCTGGGACAGCTGGGGTGTGCACGGCCACACGTAAAGCGGGGGCATCGGGACCCCCAGACCGGGCGGTGCAGCCTGGCCCCCGAGGCGCACAGCTCTGGCCACCGCCTTATCAAACACCGCCACCTGCTGGCCAGCTCAGGAAGTGCGCGCGACTCGAAGGGCTAGTTCAGAGACCACAGAGAACTCGGGCCAGGCGACCGGTGTGGACCCCTGTGCGGGAGCCGCCAGGGCCACCTTAGAGCAGGGCCCTGAGCAATCCCGTCCTTGCAGGTGAGACCCAGCGCCGCAGCGGGGCCCGCGGGCCCGGTCACTCCACATGGAGACCCTACAGGGGTCCAGTGCCTGCCCAGCCCAGGGCCGCGGGTGCCCGGTTTGGGGGGCACTGGAGGGCAGAGCACACCTGACAACTGGCTGATGAGAGACGGACAGACAGAGAACACAGCCAGCCAGGCAGACCCTAGGCAAGAAAGATAAAAGTCAAATTTAGAAAACAATGACTAAATCTACATGAATGAGGACACAATGCAGAAGGAGTGAATTTGTGACCTCAAGAGCTTAAAGAGCAGTAAAGGAGCTGAGGCCTGGCGTGCAATTGACGCTAAACTGGGATCAAATCAAAGGGATTTGCAACAATCCCCACATCAACCACTGAGAGTATATCTAAGAAACATACGCAAAAAGAAATAAGGGAATCAAAATAATAAACTATGAAAAATCAAGCACAAAAGAAGGAAATGTAGGAAATGAGGAACAAAAAATGTATAAGACAAAAGTCAAAAGGACAAAAGTAAGTCCTTTCTTATCAGTCATTATCTTAAATGCAATTGGATTAAACGCCCCAATCAAAAGGTGGAGACTGGTGGACAGGACCCAACTATATGTTATTTACAAGACACTCACTTTAGATCCAAAGACACACTAAGGTTGAAAGTGAAATGATGGATAAAGATATTCTATGCAAGTAGTTACTAAAAGAGAGCTGAGGTGGCTGTACTAACATAAGATAAAGTAGACTTTAAGTATAAAATGTTGCAAAAGACAAAGGAAGATGTTATATATTGATAAAAGAGTTAATTCATAAAAAAAATATAAGAATTATAAGCATATGTGCATCAAACAGAGCTCCTAAATATATGAAGAAAGCATTAATGAACTGTAGGGAGAAATAAATGATTCTCCAACAATAGCTGGATGCTTCAATTCCTTGCTATCACCAATGGATAGACTATCTAGACAGAAGATCAAGAAATAAAGAGAGCAGGGTGCAGGGGTGGTTCAGTGGTAGAATTCTTGCCTGCCATGTGGGAGACCTGGATTCAATTCCCAGTCCATGCACTTCCAAAAAACAAACAAACAAAAACAACCAAACAAACAAAAATTCAACAAATGGTGCTGTACTAAAAGGATACTCATAAGGAAAAGTAATGAACTGTGTCCCTGCCATACAGCATACAAAAAAAAAGAAGTGAAGAGGAGACAAACTATATTATAAAGCCGCTAGATCTAGCATGCTTATATCAACTGTCCATCCAATAGAGAGCACACATTCTTTTCAAGTGCACAGGAAAACTCTCCAGTAGACTATACAATAGGCCACAAAATTGTCTCAATAAATTTTTAGAAAGACAAAATCATATAGAGTGTCTTCTCCAATCAAAATGAAATGAAGCTAGAATTCAATAACATGAAGAAAACTGGAGAGTCCACAAATATTTGGAAATTCAACCACACATACTTAAACAACCAATGTGTCAAAAAAATCTCAGGGGAAATGACAAAATACTTAGAGACGAATGAAAATAAACACACAACATACAAAACTTATGGGATGCAGTGAAGAGAGTGCTCAGAAGGAAATTTGTAGTACTGAAACACCTACCAAAAAAGAATAAAGAATCTCAAGTCAATAACCTAACGTTACAACTTATGGAAGTAGAGCTAGGAGGCCAAACTAAAGCTAAAGCAAGCAGAAGGAAGGAAACAAAGACAGAGTAGAGGTAAACAAGACAGAGAGCAGATAAACAACAGAGAGAACCAACGAAACCAAAAGTTGGTTCTTTAAAAAGATGAACAAAATTGGTAAACGTTTAGCTAGACTGACAAAGAAGAAAAGAGAGAAGACACAAATAACTAAAATCAGAAGTGAAACAGGGATATTAATACCTACAAAAGACATTGTAAGTGACTTCTCTAAACAACTCTAAACAATTGTATGCCAATAAGTTAGATAACCTAGATGAATTGGACAAATTCCTAGAAATGCACAAACTATTAACATTGACTCAAGAAGAAATAGACGAGTCAGCAGATCAATAACAAGTAAAGAGATTGAATCAGTTGTAAAAAATCTTCCAACAAAGAAAAGACCAGGAACTGATGGCTTCACTGGTGAATTTTACTAGACATTCTGAGGAGAATTAACATCAATCCTGCTCAAACTCTTCCAAAAAATAAAGAGGAGGGAATCCTTTCTAACTCATTCTTTAGGTTAGCATTACCCTGATTCCAAAGCCAGATAAAGACATCACAAGAAAATAAAATTATGGACCAATGTCCTTTATGAATATGCAAAAATCCTCAAAATACTAACAAACTGAATCCAACATCACATCTAAAGAATTAGACACCACGTCCAATCAGGATTTATCTTAGAAATGCAAGGATGGTTCAACATAAGAAAATCAACTGATGAAATACAACATCTTAATAAAACAAAGGGGAAAATCACACAACCATTTTAATCGACGCAGAAAAAGCATCTGATAAAATTTGGCACGCTTTCACGAAAAACTCTCAGAGAACTAGGAATAGAAGGCCATAAATAATGAAGGGCACATGGGATAAAGGGCACGTATGATAACGGGCACACATGGAGAACCGAGAGCTAACTGTACTCAGTGGGAAAGGCGATGTGCTCCATGGTCAGGAGGAGGACAGGGTGTCCACAGCCCCCACAGATACTCACGTTGTACTGGAAGTTCCAGCCAGAGCAATTAGGCAAGAAAAAGAAATAAAAGGCACCCAAAGGGGAGAGGAAGAAGTAAAACTATCTCTATTTGCAGATGACATGATCCAAAACATAGAAAATCTTCAAAAATCCACAAAAAAACTACCAAAGCTAATAAACAAATTCTGCAAAAATGGCAGAATACAAGTTCAATATTAAAAAATAAGTTGTTTTTCTGTGCACCATCGATGAACAATACAAAAAGCACATTGAACAATCAATTCCATTTACAATCACATCCAAAAGAATGAAACACCCAGGAACAAATTGAACCAAATGAAGGACCCATACACTGAAAACTATGACACATTCCTGAAAGAATGATAGGGGATCCAAATGAATGAAGAGACATCCTGTGTTCATGGGTTGGGTGGTACAATATTGTTGATGATGTTACCCAAAGCAATCTACAGATTCGATGCAACCCTTATCAAATTCCAATGGCCTGTTTTTTTTTTTTTCAAATGGAAATGCTGATTGTCAAACTCATATGAAATGGTCAGAGGCTCCCAGTGGCCAAAACAATACTGAAAAAGAAAAACAAAACTAGAGGACGCGTAGTTCATGATTTCAAAACTTACTGCGAAGGCGCAGCGGTCAAAACTGCCTGGCAGGCTGCACATTAATTGGAGTTGCTGGAGACGAGAATTTTGTTTTAAATATCTTGCTATAACGTGCAACAGACTAATTTTACGGTATTCAGTCACTTCCCAGGGTTTCAGGAGAATAATTTCCCATGTGTTCACATCCACTGCACGTTTCTGTCCCACCTCACGTGACCCTTTCCCTCTTCCCTACCTCCAGTCTTTCATTAGCAGTACTGACCATCACATCTCCTGACCTAATAGCTGAGCATCCATCAAAAGATGTTTTATGTCCACTGAAATAATCACACATATGTGCATTAATATTGTAATGCTGAAATTTCGCCTCAGGAATGACATTCTAAAATGAATACATTCTCTGATGCAGGGATTTTCAACAAACATCTAAATTTGATGCAAAGCATGGGTATCTCAAGTCAACGGTTATCGTAAATATTGTTCGTACTAGAAAATGTCATTAACTGCTTCGCCAATTAATGAATTACTAAAGTAAAACAAAACAGAACAAAGAACAGGGTGGTGCTGGCAGAGGATGAGAGAGCAGACCAGTGGAATCATTGGGAGTCCGGAAATAATTCCATTCATCTACGGCCAATTTGTTTTTGACAAGGTGCCAAAACCGTTAGATGGGGAAAGGATAGTCTCTGCACTGGGAAAACTGGGCCTTAACAATCAACAGAATGAAATTGAACCCCTACCTCACACCATATACAAAAATAATAATAATTCAAAACGAATCACGACCTACATATAAGAGCTGAATCGAAAACTCTTATAGGAAAACACAGAGGTAAATCCTCATCATTTTGTCACTGGCTCCTTAGGTGATACCTAAAGCACGATTGGCAAAAGACAAGAAGGGATAAAATAGACCTCATCAGAATTCAAAACTTTTGTGCATCGAAGGACGCTTATCAAAAAGTGAAAAGAAAACCCTCAGAACGGGGGACCCAGACTCACTCTGAGAGCTGTGCGGGGCTGTGACCCCACCCACGCAGGATGCACATCAAGGACTTAATGAAGTCCTGAGGGAGCCCGCCAGCGGCTGCCTCGGTTCCCTGCTGCCTTCCCGCCATGTGGAGACCTGCCGGCAGCCGTGCGGTGGGAGCACATGGGAGCACCCAGGGCTCATGGTGGGAGGCCCAGCGCTGGGGCCACCCGGGTTGCCTGGGGGAAGGCTCAGAGCTGCCCACCTGAGGCCCCTCATCTGTACAACAGGCATCGTAAGCTTTCCCTCGCCAGCCCCTCAAGGGTGTGGAGGCCCAGCACGGATGGGACGCAAGGCTGACAAAGAGAGTCGCGGCTCTGATGGAAACAATAGAGCACGTGATGGATTACGAACAGTCACTTTATACTGACACATGATGATCATGGCATTAATAACTATTCATAGTGGCATAGCACCAACTTAGAGCGCCAGCTGGGAAGTGCTCCCAGGACCTGAGCTAGGGCTGAAGTCGCCATTCTCCAAGGACACCTGTCCCGGGGGCGTCTCGGGGGCCCCTCCTCGGGGCCTGCCTCGCTGGTCACGAGCCCCAAGCACTCGCTCCCTGGGTTGCTCCTTGATCTGTAATGTGACACCATAGGCTGCAGCCACACCTCCTCCTTGCAGAGCCTTACCCCAGAAGGCAGTGCCTTCAGAGCACCGGGTATACTGCCAGTGCCGATTAAATGCTTGTGAGTGGTCCGCCACCTTGCACACAGACATGCCCCGTGAAGGCTTGGTGAATGAAAAGGCCCCCCACCTTCCTGCCTTGTACCAAAAACAGGTAACAGGTGACTTTCCTTGTGCCCCGCTCAGCCTGCCCCCCCTCAGGTGGAAGTTAATCCTGGGCACCTTGGCTCGGGGGTGCGAGTGGGGGGGGACATCAGAGGGGGAGCAAAAATCCTGGCCTCTGCTTTAGAAACTTAGGAGGAAGGACTGTTGGGACAGACAAGGTGTATTAGCCAGAAACAAGCATACAGAATAATTTCTCTTAGATAAAAAACAGCACAAAGATTTACGTGGGAAGGAGAATTGTGAAAGTTCTAGAGGAACCATTCAATAGTTTCTTTATAAGGCTGGAGCATGAAGGTCTTTCCAGCTATGACCCCAAATCCGAAGCCATAAAAGAAAAGGCTGACAAAACAGACCACATAAAACAAGCAAACCAGAAAGTCGAGGGATTTAGCCAGGAGGGCAAAATGAGAAATTCACTGGAGCAACGTATTTAACAGCAAAAGATTGGGAGCAACCCAACTGAGTGAAGTGTAGTATACTCACACATTAGGTTATTATGCAGCTATAAAAAGAAGGAATGAGCCAGTTCTTCACACACAGCTATGGAGACAAATGCAACCATATTAAACGGAAAACAAGAACAAGGCATGCATGGGCTCTGTTTTTTGCAAAGAAGGAGGGACGTTATAAAATCTTTATTTTTAATTGTTGGCATTTGCATGAAGAAACCCTGTAATGAAACACAGGAAACCAAAACAGTGGTCTAAACAAAATACAAGAAGGGCACGGCTCGCACATTGAAAACTACAAAACACTGACGGAAGAAATTAAAGAAGAGCCAAATAAGTGGAGAGACGTGGATTGGAAGACTTACTGTTGTTAAAATGGCAATACTACTTGAGGTGATCTAACCACAAATTCAACACAATCCCAATCAAAATCTCAGCTGGCTTGTTTGCAATTTAACAAGTTGTTCCTAAAATTCACTTGAAAATGCAAGACAACCAAAAATAGCCAAAACAATCTTGAAAAAGAACAAAGTTGGAGAACTCACACTTCCTGCTTTCAAAACTTACTGCAAAGCTGTGGCACTCAGGGCAGTGTGGTGCCGGCGTAAGGACAGAAATACAGACAAGGGAGTAGAGTTAAGAGCTTGGAGAGTCCATTTATGGCCACTGATTTTCTACCAGGTGCCAAAACAAGTCAATGGAGAAAGGAACAGTCCTGTCAGTAAACAATGCCGAGTGCCCATAACTGGATTTCCACATGCGAAAGACCGATGCTGGGCACTTAACTCCACGGCACACACAAAAATCAACCCAAAATGATCGAAGACCTAAATGTTAGAGCTAAAACTGCAGAACTCTTATAAGAAAACACAGGAGTGAATCTCTGTGATTTGGGGTTAATGACACCAAATGCACAAACAGTAAAAAGAAAGATTGATAAATTGTATTTTATGAAAATTTAAACGTTTTGTGTTTCAAAGGACACCATCAAGAAAGCAATTTGCAAATCAAGTAGCTGATAAGGGTATAGAAAGAGCACTTAAAACTCAATAATAAAAGGACAAATAACCCAATGTAAAAGTGGGGGAAGGCTTTGAATAGAAATATGTGAATGGCTAATAAACACACTAAACGATGCTCAACCTCATTAGTCGTTAGGGAAATACCAATCAAAACCACCTCACGTCCATTAGGATGGCGCTGATGAGAAAGATGGACAACGAGTGTTGGTGAGGATGTGGAGAAACTGGAACCCTCATATGTAGCTTTTGGGATTATAAAACGGTGCAGCCCCTTTGAAAAACATTTGGCAGTTTCTCAAAATGTTAAACACAGTTGCCACAGGAACCAACAATTCCACTTGGGTCTCTGTTTACCCAGGAGAAAGGAAAACGTGGGCCACACAAAACCTGGACACCAATGCTCACGGAAGCATTGTCCACAAGAGCCCAGAAGTGGCAACAACTCACCGTGTCCATTAACAGATAATGGATAAAGAAAATGTGTTCTAACCACACAGTGAAGCTTATTTGGTCACAGAAAGGAATGACGTACTGATATTTTCTGTAACCTGGATGTACCTGGAAAACATTATGCTTAGTGAAAGAAGCAGCCACAAAGCACCAGGTATTGTAGGTTCCACTTATATGAAATGCCCAGAACTGGCAAAACTGCAGAGACGGAAAGGAGACTGGTATTTCCTCAGGGTGGGGGGTGGGGGATAAAAATGCCCTAAAACTGAATTATGGTGAGTGGCAGTTCACCTCTGTCACTGCACTGAAAGCATTTAGCCACACACCTTAAGCAGGAGAACTTCATGGGGTGAAATTATATCCCAATAAAGCCGTCAGGGGAGGCAGGAACTGGGGATGGGGAACAAAAAGAAAGGAGGAGTTTTTTCTGTATTCTTCCTATACTTTCTGGTTTTCAAATCACGTGGTATGCCACCTGTTTAGAAATCACCAGGAGGAGCTAGAAGGGAAAACCTGAAATTGTGGAACTGCAACCCATACTACACTTAGAAATCTGTTGTATAACCGCTTGTTGAAATGTACTTTAAAATGCATTGCTTTTCCTGTGTATATGCTAGATCTCACAATAAATAATGTTTAAAACTGAATAAATGAGGGGGTGTAAGGGTGGTTCAGTGGCGGAGCTCTCACCTGCCATGTGAGGGACCCGGGTTCGATTACCGGTCTATGCACTTCCCCCAAAAACAAACAACCGAAACAAAGAAAAAACAAATAAAAAGTCAACAAATGGTGCCGCAATAACGGATTATTCACATGGAAAAAGAATGAAATGTGACCCTGTCATACAGCATACAAAAAATTTTTTTTTTTAATGAATAAATGCCCCTCAAAAAAATCACCAGGAATGGATAAAGTGAAAGAGACCCTGCTCCCCTCCCACCTGAAGGGGGAGTGGCAGGGAGGGCGTCTCACTCTCTCTGACACACACACGTGCACACACATGCATGCACACACACACGCATGCACATGCACGCGCATGCACACACACACACACACACACACACACACACACAGCCCGGGGCGGCTGTGGGCGGGAAGGTCGTCCCTGCTTCCTCTCTACCACCACCTAAACCCCGAAAACCCCAGAACCATCATCCACCCCCAAAGAGGGCCCAGCTGGGGAGAGGCTGGAGAAAGAAGCCCGGGAGAGGTAAAGGGGCCAGGGGAGAACGCGCTTCCACTCGCCGGGGCTGGGGGCTGGGCTGGGCCCCAGGGTCCAGCCAGGATGAAGCAGCGGAGAGTCTCCGGGGCCACAGAGAGCAGAGAGGAGCCAAGAGGCAAGGGCCGGGTCTCAAAGGAGCTGCCCCGTTTCCCCAAACTGCCTGGGCTTCGTCACAGTGACCCACAAAAACAGCTCCCCTGCCAGCTTAGGCTGAAAAGTGCTGCGCTGAAGAGAATCAAGGCCTTTTTTTTTTTTGACTGCAGGCCTTCTCAAAGCCTTTGCTTGTGACTCTTCAAGGGGTGCTTTGGCAGGTACCAAGCCCTTTCTGGTTGGGGGACCCTCTGGCAGGCCAGAGGCCCTTCATTTTAAGGTGGAGGAAGTGGAGGCCCAGCAGGGGAGGGAGCTTGTTCCAGGCCCCAGGGTGGGTCTGCGAGCAGGGGAGCGCAAAGCAGGTCCCCTGGGCCCTGCCGGGAGTCGCGGCTGACCATCCTGCACACGTGGCTTCGCCCCCACCAGCGTGGCCCTGGGCTGGTCCCTGCCCTATGGTGCCAGCCGAGCCATCCCTACTCGCTACCCTGTCCAGCTCTCAGAAATGTGTGGGGGCACGGCCGCTGGACACACAGGGGGTCAGCGAAGGGACACGTGCCTCCCGAGGTGGGGGAGAGAGGGTGGCCGAGAGCAGCTGGAGGCTGTGCTGGGCAGCCCCAGGCCCCACCAGCCCCGGGCCTTGGGCACAGCCCGTGTTAGTTACTTACACTCCCAGCAAAATTGCATCTTCAAATCAGCCCATACAGCCCGCCCTGAAAAAATTCCATGGGACCCAGTTTCTTCACCAGAGAAGGAGCAAGGCAAAATACAAAAAAAGGAGCGGGAACTGTCTCCAACTAAAACGAAAGCACGATGCTGTGCTTGAAATTAATGCGACCGAATCGCACACTTGAAGGTGGTCAAAATGGGACATTTGAAGACACATAGAAATTTATGACAAATTTTACCAACGTTTTGTTGTTGTTGTTTTTATAAAGGATCTGAAGAAAAAAAAAAGTAACCAAAGGTGGGCTCTATGCAGACCCCCGTTTCAGTGAATGAGCGGGACTAGATTTATAAGGCAGCCAGGACCGCCCGGGAGCTGCCCGGCGTCTAGCGGCATGAAGGAAAGTGGGTGGCACGACGGTGAGTCCGGTTTTTTGGGCCCTTGTGTTTGGGAGACACACCCTGAGTAAACCCTCACCAAATGACGCGCTGTTCGTTAGCTTTAAAGTAATGCCGGGGCGACGAGAGGGGAATGGGGGGCCCGGTGATGGACAGCTGGCTGGACACAGGCCATTACAGAAGCTGGGGGCGTCTGCGGGCTTCTTTCCCGCTCCCTGCTGGCTCTTTGCAGCTGCAGCTTTAAAATGAAGCGTTGAGAAGGGCCACGTCCAGTCCGGCCTCGACCCCCTTCCCTGGACTGCCTGCTCCCCCCCCCCGCCCCGGCTCCCAGGGTCTGGGCTCCCAGCAGGCAGGGCCGGGGTAGGGTCAGGCTGCCCGCACCCACCCAGGTACTCACAGCGCGCGGCGAGGCTCATCCCTCGGGACGCGGGTCTGGCCGTGGGGTGGCTGGTGCCTCGGTAGCCCTGTCTGGGTTTTCCCCCACCCATGAGATGTAAATCAGCAGCCCCCGCCTGCCCCGCGCCTGCGCTACCAGGCCCAGAGCAGCCCAGCTGGGGCTCCTTCCGCCCCCTCCCACGGTGCCCCTGGAATCCCACCCCATCTGCGCCTGAGCACCTACTATGTGCAAGCAGGGAGCCAAGGCCCTGCTCATGCCTGGGATGTAGAGTAAACTCTGTCCTGAACTCAACCCTTCCCCATGTCTGCTTCGTCGCCTCCTCCTCCTCCTTCTTCCAGGCTAGGTGGAGGGGTCACCTCCTCTGGGAAGCCCTCCCTGACTGCCCCCACCAAGGTCAGTGCCACTCTCTGGGCTGCCTCTAACCCTATGAAAGCGCTGGAGAGGACAAACCCAGAGACAGGCAGACGGGGTTTGAATCTTGGCTCTGCTGCTTACCGGCTGGTGGCCAAGGGCAGTTTCCTTACCCGCTCTGGGCCTCCATTTTCTTGTCCTCACGGTGATGAGAAGGAAGTGAGTTAACCCAATAAAGTTCTTAGCATGAGTCCTTGGCCTGGAGTCAGTTCCCAATAAACAGAGCCAGGACAGAAAGCTCTTACTACACTGTTGTAACCTTCTTAACTCTGAAATCTCCAGTCTTACTCTAACACATCCCACGTACTTCCAGGTACAATTTTTATTCTGCAGCCAAAACAGGCCGATCCGACAGGTAAAGGCAATTTGCCCTACCTGCTCCTTTTCTCCAAATCTTAGCAACCTTCCCACAAAAGCTAGAAGGAAGCAGAAATCATCCATCTGTGCCCCCTGGGGGCGGGCGGGTGGCCTGCCCCTCTCTCCTCTCGCCCATGCGCTGGCCTCAGGTAACAAGATGTGGACACATAAAAAGTACTGTCTTCTAAATTCTATGCGGAGTAGAATTAAACACCACCTGGGAATTAAACATTGTTTTGAGGGGCTCAAAATTTAATTTATATTTAAATTACACAGACATGACACATTTTGACAAAGAGCTGCTGTGCAATAATCTCGTGATGTTATTTCTTTTTGCTTGTTTGTTTTTAAAGCTTTTATTCTGGTAACAAATAGCATAAAATTTCCCATTTTATCCACGTTCAATGATACAATTCAGGGGTGTTAATTAAATTCACAAAGTTGTGCCTCCATCACTATCATCCATTATCAAAACTCTTTCATCACCCCAAACAGAAAACTCCACGCCAGCCAAGCGTAACTCCCCTTTCCCCATCCCGGCCCCTGTGACTAGTAACTTGAATCATCATTTCGGCCTCTATGAATTTGCTTATTTGTCCTTTTGTACCTGAGTTTTTTCACTCAACATGCCTTAAAGGTCCATCCATGTATCAGAACTTCCTTCCTTCTCACAGCTAATAATATCCTGCTGTACATCTGCACCGCCCTTTGTTTAGCCGTTCATCGGTTGAGGGGCATGTGGGTTCCAACTGCGAAGAAGGCCACTGTGGATTTCCGTGTGAAAATACCTGTTTGAGCCCCTGCTTTCAGTTCTTTTGGGTTCACTCCTAGAAGCGGAATTGCCAGGTCATATGGAACTCGATACTTGACTTTCCGAGGAACCACCGAACTGTTTTCCACGGAAGCTGCACTCTTTTACACCCCGCAACAGTGCCTCGGGTTCCTGTCTCTCCACATCCTCTCCCACACTTGTCATTTTCCTTTTTTTTTTAAAGTAACCATTTTAGTAGGTATGAAAGGCTATCTTGTGGTTTTATTTGCATCTCTCTGATGGCTAAAGATGTGAGGCATCTTCTCATGAGCTTACTAGCCATTTATATATCTTCTTTGGAGAAATTTTTATGGAAATTTTTTGCCCATTTTATTTGGGTTGTTTGTCTTTCTTGAGTTGTCAGAGTTCTTTATATATTCTAGATATTAAGCCCTTATCAGATACATATAGTTGCCAAATATTTTTCCTTCAATCTGTAGGTTGCCTTTTTACTTTTTTGATAAAGTCCTTGGATCCTCAAAAGTTTTTAATTGATGAAGTCACGTTTACCTATTTTTTGTTTGTTTTTTTTTTTACATGGGCAGGCACCGGGAATCGAACCCGGGTCCTTGGGCATGGCAGGCAAGCATTCTTACCTGCGGAGCCACCGTGGCCCGCCCCCTATTTCTTGTTTTGTTGGTTGTACTTTGGGTATAAATTCTAGGAAAGCACTGCCCTGCATGTGGTCTCGAACATGCTTCCCGATGTTTTCCTCCAGGAATTGTATAGTCTTGGTTTTTATATTTACGTCTTTGATCCATTTTGAGTTCTTTCCTTTTCATTTTGGTTTGAAAAATAACATTTAAAAAATTTTTTTAAAGTTAATTGTGCAGTATAGAAATCAGAAAAGCACAGGAAGGAAAGAACGCAAAACTCATCCAGAATCCTCCGAATTCACAGCTAGGCCTCTCCTCCTAGCCCCTTCTGTGTCGCGCACGGCTGAGCATGCATTGTTGTGTGGCTGCGATCCCACGGAATGGGTCATGCTTTTTCATGAATATTTCGAGTCCCAAAGCCGTGAGGATTGTAACCAAAGTGCAGGACGCCCCGAGTCAACCTTTGAATGCGCTGCGGGACGGGTGTCTCCCTTCTCTCGTGCGGACACAGTTCCCAGCACCCTTTGATGAAGAGGCCGCACTGGCGCCCTTCTCAGAGGCCAGCTGGCCGTGGATGTGAGGCCCTGGTTATGTCTCTGATTCCCCTGCTCCCTGAAACCCAGCGCAACTTTTGGGGTGGCTGAGAATGGAAGGGCAGCGCTCCTTCGTCACCCTTCTGTCCAAACCTGTCTTAGAGGTTAGGAACTTGACCTACTGTTTCGTTTTCTTTGATGTGAGGTGCAATTTACATGCAGTGAAACCCCATGCGTGCTTCCACCCTCGGAGCTGCTGCCTTGGGGACCCAGACGAGCCAGGTGCACCCCAGAAGGCTCCCTCAGGCCCTTCCAGGCAGTAGAAAGCGCCCCACCCCACCCGGAGGTAGCCACCCCTCCGGCCCCTTGCCAGAGACGCACGGTGCCTGCACTTGGCATAAGTGCATTCATCCTATGTCCACCTCTTTCTCTCCATATTGGATATTAATGAACTGGACAGAAGCCAGCTGCGGCCTCGGCGGGGGGTGGGGGTGTCGCTGCATCTCCGGGGGGGGCCACGCCAAGCCCCCAGAATAACCTGGAGGAAGCACCCCAGCCCCCACCAGCCCCAAGGGCCACACGATGTGGGGGTGTCACTGCGGGGTGGCCCGGTGAGCCCCTGGACCTGCACACGTGGGGTCCCTCGGAGCAGGGGAGGGTTCTGAGCCCCCCAAGCCTCACTCTGCAGCCCTTTCTGGGTTTTCTCCAGAGGACCCGGGGTCCTAATTTTTTAACATTGTTCATTGTGAAAAATGACATAAACTCAAAGTAAAGAAAGAAATACTTTTCAAAGCACACTTCAACAAGTAGTTACAGAACAGATCCCAGAGTTTGTCATGGGCTACCACTCCACCATCTCAGGTTTTTCCTTCTCGCTGCTCCAGAACCTGGAGGCTGGAAGGAATATCAATATAGTAATTCAGCAGCCATACTCCATCTGTTAAATCCCATTTTCTCTGTTATACCTCCTCTTGTCTCCTCTGATCCTTCTCCCAATCTACAGGGATCTTTGGGCAATGTCTGTTGTGACTTTTTCATGTTGAGAAGGGATGTCTACTGAAGGAGAGGGGGATGGAACTAATTGATAATTCTGGAGAGGCTGGTCCCTCTGGGTTTCAGGAGTCATCTGATCCAAGAATCCTCTGGGAATATATGTTTCAGGGAGGCAAACCTAGAGATGAAACCTCTACAGAGTCTCAGTTCGAGCCCTAGGTGTTCTTAAGAGTCAACAGGAGTGATGGTGGTTGGGGTTTGGCTGACATGGGAATCAGCACTATCTAACTGAGGCTTGCGTGACGGCAGCCTCCAGAGCAGCCTGTCGAGTCGACTTTATTTCTTTTGGCCACTGATGCCTTAGTTTATTACATTTCTTTCCCCCTTTGGGTCAGGAAGGCGTTGCCCATCCCACGGTGCCAGGGCCAGGCTCATCCTCGGGAGTCCCGCCCCACGTTGTCAGGGAAACTTTCACCCCTGAGGGTCACGTCCCGGGTGGAAGAGTCAGGATTCCATGTTTACGTCTCACAGTCAAGGTAGCAGGAATCTGGGGCCCAGAATAAAACCACCAGGCTTTCGGAGCTGACACCTGTGCATATGTACGTCTGCCCAAACAAATGTGCTCGTGGTGAGAAAAAAATGAAAAAAGGGAACAGAAGGAAAAGTACATTTCTCTCCAGCTGAGATTACCCAGTCCCTACGCAGAGGCCCTGGCCATCGGCAGAGCTTGTCCCCGCGCTGTCCGGCAAGCCCAGGCATTTGGGAGCCTTCCTGAGTAACCGCATTATCTGCTTTGCCTTGCCCCACCCCCTTTCTCACACAGCCATGGCCCTCTGTGCACTGAACGCTGTGTTCAGCCTCTTCCTTTCTTTCCTGGCACACACAGCCGATCGTCTGTCTGTTTCAACGTGCTCTTAAAGTGCAGAGACAGTGGTGACAGCAGAGCCTTCTGCAGCCCTGCCCGCTGCAGCGACTGTTCTCACCCCCTGCCCCGCTGCAGCGACTGTTCTCGACCTTTGTCTGCTCACCACACGTGTTTTACCTTCTGACTGACGCGGGGTTTCTCGTCCTGGGGAGGGAGGCTTTTGGCCGGTGTTTGCCAGTGAGCAGCTCAGATTTAAACAGGGACAGCTGTGAAATGGCTTCTCCTAAGTTCCTCAACCTGTTCTATATGTGGCATCTGGGCAGTGAGAGTTTCTGTCAGGGCCGCTCGCCGCCCCTCGCAGGCCCTTGGGACCTCGCTGGGGACACTTCTCCCGCCACCCGCCAGAGCAAGACAAAAGCAAAAGTGTCCAAAAAAAGGGTATTTCTTAGAAATGCAGTGAAAGCCCCAATTTTCATTATTGCAATTTACACACATTGGCTCCGTCTCTTACACTGAATGTCCTTCGTTCCTGCAAATCCCCCGGTTTGGACAAAGTTCTCAGAAACACTAGAGGCCATTAGTTGAGCCAACTTTGCTTCCTAGACAAACGGCGCTCCTTTTCAATGAAAGCCCCAGCCTTTCCGGGGAAGGGCAGGTTCCTTTTTTATTTTTAACCTCCCCCACGTTGGGGGTTGACTGGGCCCCACCCCCGGCTGGGGTGCCCCCAGGTGAAGGAAATGGGGCTCAGAAAAGAGAAGCCCTGGGGCAGCAGAGGCTGGACAGGGCCTGGAGAGAAAGGGGCACCCGGGGTGTTGTCGCATGATGGAAACCCAAGGAGTCCAGGGTGGGAGGCCCTCGGGGGAAGTGGCCGTGAGCCGGGAAACCCCTGACGTTAAGCCCACCCCGCGTGTGGTATTTGTTAGCAGCTGGGACACTAAAACGCCCCTAAACGTGAATGTAAGACCGAAAGTAAACTACAATGCACACCCACAGCACTTCCAACAAGATTTGACAACTAGGAGAACGGGGCGTGTGAGTTCTTTTTCCTTTTTATTTCCTTTTCCGGGGTGATGCACATGTTCTAAAAAATGGTCATGGTGATGAATGCACAACTGCGTGGCGACATTGCGAGCCGCTGATCGTACACCAAGTGTGCCCTGTGTGGGGGTGAAGATTTCTCAATAAAAACATGTTTTAGAAAAGCGTCAGCATGCCCATGTTCTGAGAGGTGATGTGGGGATGAATACACGGTGAGGTTGTGAGCTATCGATCATACACCAAGAAGGAATGACCGTGTGGTAAGAATGTTCATGTTCGTATGTTGTTATGCTTGAGAAAAACTTAAAGATTTTAAAAAGAAAGGATTCAACAACTGCTCGCGTGAAGTTCCCCTGGAGCTGGGCTCGCTGCCTTTCGGCAGAGAACCTGGAGAGCCCCTGCGGCCCGAGCTGGGGGGAGGCCGGGCCCCTGCACAGGCCGCGCTCACAGCGTCACCCCCGCCGTCTAACGAAGTCTTCTGTGGCTGATTCTTCCAACAGAGTGAAGGAAACGGTCACACATCGGGTTTGACCATTACGGCCTGGAGTCGTGGTGGGTTGTTTTCTTTTTTCATTTTAGAACAAGCCCCTCTTTTTCTTTTCTTTATTCTTGTTTTGTTTGTTTGGCGTCGACCCTGCAGAAGCTTGGCCACTGTCTCACAGCCGCCCCACACCAGGACCCCTGACCGGTGGCCCCCGGGACCTTTCTCGGCCATTTCCTGGAAACCGAACGCGAAGGCGACGGCTCGTGGTGGCTTCGGGTGCAACAGTCCTGGAGAAAGGACGGTGACGTCACGGGCTAGTGAGCCGCGCCCAGAGGCACAGCGACCACCCCTGCTCCGCGTGGCCTCTCGCTGCGGGGTGACCCGAGTCCCGTCAGTGGAGCACGGACCCCTTCGCTACCGGTGGGGCGACTCTTTGGGGATTGTGAGTGACTTGTCCCCCAACAACCTTTCCCTTGACAGCTTTAGAGCACCTCAGTCATCCTTGGCTGCAGCGAATGTCACACTGGAGTTTGTAAGGTGGTGATGTTTTACTGTGTGTTTTTATAATTAGAGAAGTTGTGGGTTTGCAGAAAGATTGTGCAAGAAAATACAGAGTTCTCACATTCCTGCCCCACCTGCAGCATGTTGCAGAGGGTGGTACCTTCGCTACCCCCGATGGGAGGCTGTTGGTATAGTTGTACCACTAACTGCAGCCCCTGGTTTACGCTGTGGCTCAGGGTAGGTGTCGTCCAGTCCTGTGGTTGTTTTGTTTTATAATTTTTATTCTGGCCACATATATGCCACCTTCTCACCACATTCAGGTATATAATTCCCAAAATTGGGACATCAGCTCACATTCACACGTTCAGGTGCTTCCTCCCTTTTAGCTGACGCCCAGTATTCCCCCTTCACCAGCCCCCTCTGCGGGGGAGCATTCAGGATGTTCCCATTTTCCCGCTTTTACAAACCAGGAAGGCCTCTTTGGGGTTGTCTGGGGGACCCTCCAGGGGTTCACTCACAGCAGGTCTCTGAGTTGTGGGGTCTACACTTCCCAGTGCCTCTGGACACGGCCATGCAGACCCACAGCTGCTCGCCAAGTGGGTGGGTGCACCCAACTCCCTGTCTTTGCCAGCTGGGGCAGTGCCGGGTGTGGAATCTCTGGCCAGTCGAATAGTGGCCCCTGGCCCCTGGCTGCTTTCCTTTGCGCTTCTGAGTTCGCAGGCGGCTGTGTCCCAGCCATCCCAGAGGGCAGCGGCCACTAGTTCCACGAGCCTTGTGGTCTTCAGGGAGGCCGGGGGGCTTCGAAGAGGGCCATGGAGCTGGGGCGTGCTGGCCAGCAGCGGGAGGCCTGTCTGTGGTGTGGGCTGCTGGAGGTCCTCGGCCGCTCCTTAGCGAGGACGGGTCCTTCACAGCCCTTCCCAAGCCAGTGGAGACGCGACACCTGCTAATGTGTGAGTGGATGTCAAGGAAGGAATAATGAGGTTATTCTCAATCCATCATGTCCCTTTATTTGTGCTAAGAACAGTACTCAGCACTTGTTACTGGCTTGCCACGAGTCCAGCACTTCACCTAATTTAATCCTCTAAGGAATTCATTTATTAATATTCCCATTTTACAGAAGAGGAAACTGAGGGTCAGAGAGGTACAGTGACGTGCCTAAATCCCCCAGTGACCAAATCCTTCCTTTTCTACTGCATGGCCTCTCCATACTCCTCCCACCTGCCGGAAGTTCCCAGAAAGGAGAAAAGATGGATTTTTACTAACGGAAGCCAGAGTTTGGTTCTCCTGAACCCCTGTAGCTGCTAGCCGAGCAGCTGTCTGTTAGGAAAAAGTCAGATAGTTCCTGGGGCTGTGGAGCAGGAGGCCGAGGCGGCCGTGTAACGCCCGTCCACTGCTCAGGGACGGGAGAGCTGTTTCCGTTCACTGCTCAAGCAGCCGCCAGGCGATGGGTGGGCTAACACAATGGGAATCTTTTGGCTCATGGCCTTGCGACTGGAGAAGCCCGAAGTCTGGCGTCGTGGCCCGGCGTGTGGGGCTGCGGGGCGCCTTGGCCTTGCTGGTCCCGTGGTAGGTCCACCGCGTGTCTCCCGGCCTCTGCCTTCCCTTCCGTTTAGCTGCTGATCAGCGCTGGGGCTCCCCGTGGCCTGCGCGCTCTCTCCCTCTGTCTGTCTATCTCTCTGAATTTCACTCTGTCTATAAAGGACCCTGGTAACTGGGTGAAGACCCCACCGGCTGAGTGGCCCCTTGGCTGAAGGAGCCTCGTCCAAAGGCCCTGTTCACTGGGGTCTCGCGTCCGGGCGCCTGGCTCCAGCCACAGGGCTGGGGGCCCCCACGGCTTGGACACCGGCTGTAACCAGGATGGGTGGGGGATGGCGCCATGGGACCCAACAGGGAGAAGGTTTTAGATCTTCAGTAGGGAGCAACATGAGACCTGTCTCTCTCCTTCTCCCTGTCTGTCTGTCTTTAGCTCTGCTCTCTAACATTCTCTGTTGCCCGTGCGCTGTCAGAGAGATGTTTGCAGACTTTCTCAAGGCAACCAGGACTCGAGAAGAGAGGAAGCTTCCAGGGGGGTGAACTCTCGGGTGTTCCAGTCCCGTCTGCCCACTGTACAGATGAGAACGCTGAGGCACTGGAAAGAAAGGGGGTTAACGGCGAGGCCCTGGGCTGGTGAGCCCCAAAGGGTCTGACGTGTCCTCAGGACCCAGCAACGCGCTCCCCACGTAACACACATTCCATGAACATGCGCTGAGGGAGTAAGGCTTGGACATGAAAGGACAAACATAGTAAGCCCAAGCCCCGGGTGAGGGCTCCTCTGGCCTCTGCTGGGTGGAGGGCGGTGGGGAGGGAGGTCACTGAGCCAGTCCCGAGAGGCCGAGCGGGGCCCGTGGCAAGGCTGTGTGACTCGATGGGCACCAGGCCACTGTCCACAGATTGCCGGGGCCCGGAAAGGGGAAGCAGTGGTGGAGGACGGTGCGGAAGCCACCTGCCCCTCCCTTGGGTCCTGGCCCTGCCCTGCGCCCTTCCCTCAGTCCCCCTGGGGGTGGGACCCGCGGGCACACGGAACCTCTGAAGACTGTTAGGGCGGGGCCCAGCCCAACGTGAGCGGAGCCTGGAAGCTGAGGGAGCTTGGGCCCAGCGGGAGGAGACGGAAGGGGAAATGGACAGACAACCATGTGACAAGGCGGAGAGAACATTCCGGATTGCAGGCCAGTGCTTCAGGATACTGCAAGCTCCAGAGAACGCGCGGCCCTGTGGCCCCTTTGGACTTCCAGCCTCCAAAATGGCGACATAAATCCTGCTATTTCAGCCGATGGGCTGTACAGTTTGTTATGCAGCACCAGCAGACAGAGACAGGCCTGGGGTTGTGGGGACACTCAGTCCGTAGGCCTTTTGCGCAGCTGAGGCCAGCTCCAGCATCTCTCCCTGAGCCGCCTTCCCAGCCACCTAGCCGGGCCCTCACCCCAAGCCCTCCTGATGCTTCAGCTGGTTGACCCCACTGAGCCCTGGTTGGGCCACCCACAGCTCCTTCCAGGCCCACTGTCTCTGCCCCTGCACCACTGCTGGGCCTAGCACATAAAGGACCCTTAGAGATAACAATTGAGAGGATGAGAGAAGGTGTGTGGGGTGGCTTCTGGGCTGGAGCCTGTGGCCATCTTGTGTTCCAGCAGGAAAGGGGGCTAGGCGCTGGGCAAGTATGTGCCAGGCAGGCCTTAGGCTGGTAACGAGGTGCTACCATCTGTAGGAAACTTACTGTGTGCTGGCCATGGTTTTTGGAGCACCTACGGTGTGCTTATATTAAATCGTGCCAACCTTGGCTCAAGGCAGCCGCCACCATGCATGCTCAGCTGAGGGGTCCTGGAGCATTTTGCCCGCAGTTTCGGAAGGCATGAGCTGGGATTTGGCCCTGTGGGTGTCAGACCCCAGAGCCTGCTCTCCCCACTGCATTTGGGACCATCTTACACATTTTCATCAGGCCCCAAACATGAACCCAAGGCCCTGCCCGCCTGGGGACCCCTGGCCTTCCCGGATGCAGAGCTGTGCCCCCATCTGCTCGGTCCATGCAGTCAGAGAGCACCGGCATGTGCCGGGATGCGGGGGGCAGCATGCGAGTCAGTCCCTTCACATGGGGCAAAGGACAACAAGGAAGCGAGCGAGCAGACAACAAGCTGCAGACACCGGCCCCTGGGTACTGAGTGGGATGTGATGGGATGGACGTGAGGGTGGGCAGGGCAGGGGCTCAGGTGGGGTGGACAGAGCAGCCCCTCTGCGGTGGGGAGGGGGTCAAAGAAGACGCGGGGGGGGGGGGAGCAGGCATGAACTCAGCAAATTAGAGGGATGTGATAAAGGCAGGTGGATGGAGGGTTTACTGCACAATCATCCAGATTTCATTTGGGGAGTCAATGCTTGGCCCAAGGTTGGCACAGAAAAGGCTCTCATGAAATATCCAAATTAAATCGAAGTGAATCAAGGCAGTGTCAGCTTGGGGGAGGGGAGACAGGTCTGGTGCAGCCTGATTCCCAGGAAAACGCCGCCTGGAAGAGAGGCTGGCAATCCAAGAGCAACTGCCTGCAGCTGGGGTAGGACTGACCGGCAAGCCTCAGGTTGCAGACCCAGAATTGAAAGTCTCAGGTAAAGGACAAAAAATGCTTAAGATGTTTTGTGTGCATGATCGGAGCTTAATTTCCTGCTGCCATTGAAGGCTAATCTTCATTTCCTGGTGAATAGAGCATGGGTGCTGGTGTGGGTGCTGGCGTGGGAGCTGGCGTGGTGCTGGTGTGGGAGCTGGCGTGGTGCTCGCGTGGGTGCTGGCATGGGAGCTGGCGTGGGTGCTGGCGTGGTGCTGGCGTGGGAGCTGGCGTGGGTGCCGGTGTGGGTGCTGGCGTGGGTGCTGGCATGGGAGCTGGCGTGGGTGCTGGCGTGGTGCTGGCGTGGGAGCTGGCGTGGGTGCTGACGTGGGCGCTGGTGTGGTGCTTGCGTGGGTGCTGGCGTGGGTGCTGGTGTGGTGCTGGCGTGGGTGCTGGCGTGGGAGCTGGCGTGGGAGCTGGCATGGGTGCTGGCGTGGGAGCTGGCGTGGGTGCCGGTGTGGGTGCTGGCGTGGGTGCTGGCATGGGAGCTGGCGTGGGTGCTGGCGTGGGAGCTGGCGTGGGTGCCGGTGTGGGTGCTGGCGTGGGAGCTGGCATGGGTGCTGGCGTGGGAGCTGGCGTGGGTGCCGGTGTGGGTGCTGGCGTGGGTGCTGGCATGGGAGCTGGCGTGGGTGCTGGCGTGGGTGCTGGCGTGGTGCTGGCGTGGGAGCTGGCGTGGGTGCTGGCGTGGGAGCTGGCGTGGGAGCTGGCATGGGTGCTGGCGTGGGAGCTGGCGTGGGTGCCGGTGTGGGTGCTGGCGTGGGTGCTGGCATGGGAGCTGGCGTGGGTGCTGGCGTGGGTGCTGGCGTGGTGCTGGCGTGGGAGCTGGCGTGGGTGCTGACGTGGGCGCTGGTGTGGTGCTTGCGTGGGTGCTGGCGTGGGTGCTGGTGTGCGAGCTGGCGTGGTGCTGGTATGGAGGGTCTGCTCTCACCTCCTGCCCTGTTTGGGCCTCCCAGCTGGCGAGGACGAGGGCAGTCGTGACCAGATGCGCCTCCAGCTCGGAAGTCTCGCTCAACGATAGGTCACACTTAACCATCCGAGTAGAGCTACGAGGCGGTGAAATTCCAGCCCCGCTGTAGAGGCAAGGAAAATGAGACTCAGAGAAAGTCCCACGCTCACACTGGCATGTTGACAACCACCTCCTCTCCCAGCCCTCCCGCTCGGTGAACATGCAGCAGCATCAGCACAACGGCTCAAACCTGAGAGCGCAGATCATTGGGTCCTTCCTCGCCTCACCCTACATCTCGCCGGCCTGCCTGGCCTATGTTAGCAAGCTTGCGCTCCCCCAGTGCGCCGTGCCCCCGCTGCCCCCAGTTGCGTGTCTCCCCGGAGCCGAGCCAACCTCCCATCGCTGCACGGGGGCTGCCGACTTCCAGATTGTTCCGTCTTTGGTCTCCAGCAGTGCTGTTGCGCCGTGCCTGCGTGTGACGTACGTTTTCAACCCCTTTGGGTTGTTACCTGGGAGCACAGCTGCTGGACCGCACGGGAGGCTTAGCTTTGCAGGAAACTCCCAGACTGTCTTCCAGTGTGGCTGTGCCGCGCTGCGCTGCCATCTCTGGCCCTCAGGGGTCCAGGCCAAGCTCCTTGGCACCCCCGGGCCTTCGCCTGGGCCCTCCCCTCCATTTGGGGTGCATTTCCCTGGCCTTGTCCTCGGGTCTCTGTCTGCAGGTCCTGTCCTCTGAGAGCCCTGGCTGGGTTTCCCATCCCAAAGATGCCAAGCCCCCAACACTACAGGATGTGTACCACACCCACACTCACACTCACATGCACACCCATACCTACACTCATACCCTCACATGCACACTCACACCCACACATTCACATGCACACCTACGCTCACAATCACATGCAACCCACACTCACCCCACACTCCCACATTCACACTCACATGCAGTCACACCCATATCCACACACTCACTCATATGCACACTCACATGCACACTCACACTCATACCCATACTCATACTCACACGCACTCACACCATCACCCTCACATGCAACCCACACTTACATGCCCACACACCCACACTCATGCACACTCACACCCACACATTCACACACACACCTACACTCACACATGCAACCCACACTCCCACATTCACACTCACAGTCACACCCATATCCACACACTAACTCATATGCACACTCACACTCATACCCATGCTCACACACACTCACACCCACAGTCACCCTAACATGCAACTCACACTCACATTCACACAGTCACATGCACACCTACACTCACACACACTCACATACACACTCACACTTATACTCACACCCACACTCACATGCACACACACACACTTCTCTCTCCCCCCCGTGCTTACATTTATTCTCTCTCGCTTACTTTCTTCTTCCCACTTGATGGAAGCCCTCTCAGGTTGGGTCCCCCGTACACAGACCCTGCGGTAAAGCTGCACATGGGGTTTGTCTGGGAATTGCCCGTGAGGGAGATGACAGGGAAGGAGGGAGGAAAGGGTGCGCCACCTCGCCAGTGGCCAGAGGGGCCTGGAGCATCATCCCACAGGGAACCCCGGGAAATGGCATCACATTCTGACTCGGGGTCGTGCCCCCAGGGGGAGAGGGCTGGGGTGTTTATCCATTGACTGGGGGCTGCTCCGGGAGCACCCCAAGTCCCGGCACTTCCCTGCCCTCCGTGGAAGCGTGGCGGCCCTCCCCCATGCTTCTGGAAGGAAGTGCTGGACTAGAGGCCCCCGCGGGTGGCTGGAAGACTTCGGGGCGCGATGAGGCAGTGAGGCCTGGCTGCTGGTGGGTCGGGTGTAGGGGGCTCTGTTACTCCAGCCAGGCATGGGGCCTGGCACACATCCGGGACTTACTCCGTGATTGTTGCCTCGGTGGGCTGTGAGAAGTCCCACAGCCTGGGGCTGAGGCCACGGGTGGGTGTGGGTCCTGCCCGCCTTCCACCTGCCTCAGGCCAAGGGGCCGCTCCACGGACACCAGGCTGCACCCAAGAGGCCAGGCCCAGGATAAGGACGATGGAGAAAATCTGCATGCACAGGCCCAAGGTTGGATGGTGAGACCTGGGTGGGCCTGAAAGGTCCCTGACCCTATGGGGGTCCTGCGTCCACACACCGAGACCTGCTGACCTAGAGGCCAGAAGGCAGCGGCTGCCTTGCTCGTGGCCCAGAGGGGTGGCTGTGCTGGGGACACGGACACAGACTTGCCCAAGCGAGAATGGGCCCGGGAAGCTGGGGTGCAGGGGGCGCCTGGGCTCGGGGTCCTCCCTGCTGGTCTCCCGCTAGCAGGGTGAGTCCCGCTCTGAGCTCTCGTTGGCTCCTTTGCAAAAGGGGGTGGCGGGTGTCCCCATCTCAGGGCTGCTGTGGGACAAAGCCCAGCAGCCCACACAGGGTGGGCACAGTGTCACCCTGAGCCCCGCATGCCCTACAGACACCAATCAAAAGCGGGGGCTTCTCTGCCCAGTGCTCCGATGCCCAATTCCCCAGACCCCCGGTTCCAAAGAGAGAAAGTCTATCACTAGGCGTCTGGGGGGAGCAGACGCCTCGCGGCCCAAAGCCCATCTCCCCGACCCACACTCATTCTGAGAGTTTTATTAGAGAAAAGGACGGGCAGGGTTTAGGGCAATGGGCCCAGGGGCCCGGGTGGCGTGGTTGGAGGGGATGTGAGGAGCATGCGCAGACGGAGCACACGCGCGGTCACAGGTGAGGACACGCGGCCTGCACGGACGGGGGCTGGTTCTCAGTATTATAATGAGGTGTAGGTGACCCGCAGGTGAGCGTCTAAGCTACAGCGCGTGACAGGTGGGCCCACCTCGGTGAGGTTCCGTCTCGGGTGTCGAGATAACTGTGGACTCAGGGCGGGACAGTTCTGGGCTGGCCCAGGACCTCCCTTCATAAACATCAGGGCCCGTTTCTAGTGACCACAAGACGTGGAAACAGACAACGGATAAAATGGCATACGCACGGGGCTGTCACGAGGTTTGCACAATCATGAGGCAGAAGGTGAGGGCACACTGTCCTCCCGGGGGTCCGAGCGGCTGGGTCACAGTGCAGATCTCCAACGCTTCTGGCTGCTGCGCTGATGCCCTAGCAGTGTGCACCCCAGGGCTCAGCCTCGGTCCTCCCGGGCATGCGGCAGTGCCCAGTACTTGCCCCAGCTGCGACCCCCTCAGGCTGGCTCCACCCGCTATGGCCTGCTCTCAGCTTCCTGGAACGTTCCAGAAGCCCTGGGCCCGTGTGCCCCTCCTCTTGCAACAGGCCTCACCTCCACTCCATGTGCCCTGGGGCATCTGGGAGAAGCCAGCAAGGGTCCTTGCAGAGCCCACCCTCTGCCCCTAGCCTGGACCCGTTCCCTGGTGACGCCGTGAGCTGCTGAGAGGCGGTGTGAGCAGGAGAGCAGGCGTTGTTCTCTTCGATGGAGGGTGAACTGAGCCCTAGCAGAGGGCACAGCTCCTGGGGGCTTGATGTGGTTTTAGGGCTGAACCCCCCATGTCACCAGTGTCCGTTAGTGGCAGGTGGCATGGCCCCCCAGACCCCTGCCCGGCCCCTGGTAACTACGGGCTGGAACTCCATTGCAAGGATCCATTTGACGGTCCTTCTGTGGAGTCTCACTACCCATCTCCTGGTCTGGCTCCTCGCACCAGCACCACGTCACCCCTCTCGTGGGCTTAGCACCCACATCCGCCCCTCTCGTGGGCTTGGCACCCCCGCCTGCCCTCCCTGGGCTGCCCGAGCTGACGCTGTGGAACGGGTCACCTTGGACAGTGGGGTTTTCTCGCTGGCAGCTTGTAGCTGAGAGTCCAATCCAAGGTGCCATCAGGGCGCTGCTCTTGCCAAGGGCCGTGGCTGCTGGGGCTGCCGGTGACCCCTGCCTGTCCCCTCTCTCCTGGGTTCCATTTCTGGCTCTCTCTCTGTCGGAATCTCATTCTCTTACAAAGGCGTCCAGTGGCTGAATTAAGACCCACCCTGACCGAGGCCCCTCACTGGAGCCGTCTCGTCCAAAGGTCCTGCTGCAGCCGCTCCGCCCGCAGGCATGGCCAGCAGGAAGCATGTGGGGACACAGCTCCAAACCCGCCAGGCCCCGAAGTCTGTTCCTTTTCTCTGCTGTGTAGTTTTCCATCCCATGAGGACACTGCGGCTCCTTCCATCCTCCGGCTGATGGGAGTTTGCACAGCTCCTTTGGAGGTTACCGCAGCTAGTGCTGCTACCGACAGACTTTCATGCGTGTTTTGGCGACATGACACATCTGCGTTGGGCATATATCCAGGATGGAAGTTGCTGGGTCCTGGAGGTAAGTGTTTACCTTTCGGGAAGGCTGCCAGACCCTGACAGCCTTTTCCAATTTCCCCTCATGGTGGCCTGAGTCTCTGGCCCCACAAACACGTTCAGGTCCAGCCCAGACCTGTGCGGTGACCCCGAGGTAAACAGGTCTTTGAAGGGCCTGTTTAGGTGAGTCAGGGCGTGTCTTGATGTGGCGTGACTGCAGTCCCTCCTCCGAAGCCCAGGACATTTGGATAAAGACATAGAAGCCACAGGAGGAGATGGAAAGAGGCCCCCATGCAACGGAGGCAGAAGCTGCCCCCAGGACGCCCCAGGCTGCGGAGAAGGTGCAGCCCGCATGCCTGGGGCTGGGCTCTGGGCTGCAAACCACGGGTCACCAGCTCCTGTCGTTTAACTGCACAGGGCACGCTGCTCACCCCAGAGGCATTGACAGGCAGAGACACCTGTCCCCTGATGCCCATGATAGCCACCCACGCCAGCCGCCCCTTTCCACGTAGTTCCACAGCCCTTACAGCCCCCTGGCCCCGGCTTCCCTTCCTTTAGCCTCGGCACTCGGCCCTGAGCAGTTCGCGTTCTCCTCGGCTCCTTGGTGGCTGTCCGTCTCCTTATGGGGAAACAGGAAGGGGGGCTCCATGTGACCACTGACGCCACGCCGGGGTCCACAAGAGAGGGGAGGCACCGCCAGTGTTAGTGCTAAATGCTGACATTTTACCAACAGAAGGCAGAAACTGGAGATGAGAAGAGACTTGGCAGGGCCGAGTGAGCCACGCGAGCTGCTGCCAGCGCAAAGACGGGCGGTGTGCCCGGCGCTGGGCCAGTGGACAGTGGCTGTGGCACAGAGTCCCATGGCCAGAACGGGCAGGGCGAGTATCGGACCCCCTTCCCCTTCCCCCACCCCATCCAACCCACTGGCAAATTGTGCGGCGTCACCCCCAAAATGGTTCTTACTGCCCCACCCCCACAGAAAGGAGGGAAGAGGGAGGAGGAAGGGGGAGGGGGAGGGAGGGGGAGGGCAGAGGGAGGAGGGAGGGAGAGGGGGAGGTGAGGGAGGAGGGGGGAGGGGGAAAGGAGGAGGGAGGAGGGGGGAGGTAGGAGGGAGGGAGAATGAGGAGGGAGGAGGGAAGAGTGCCACCACACTGTTCTCATTCTGGCAACTCACACGGAGCTCCAGGCAGCCCCCCGGTGGGGTGGGGCACAAGTTTGCCCTGGTACCACTGCAGGCTGTCAGCCATGCACAGGGGTCTTGGGCCAGGCCCCTCCCAGCTGCACCCCCACCTCCTCTTCCCAGCCTTACCCACCCCCAGGGGTTATTAGCATGCTAGGAGGACACTGCCCCTCCCAAGAGGGGGAAAGCATGGGGTGGCTCTCAAAACTCATCTCATCCCTGCTCTGACTGGTGCCCAGCGCCCTGAGTGGAGGGAGCACTGGGGTGGGTCAGACGCTGGGCTTTGGCCCTGTGAGCCCCCGGCTCAGTGTGGCTTCAACCAGCATTTAACTTTCCCAGGCCTCAGTTTCCCTGCCGTCAACGTTGGGGGGACTGGAGACCGTCCCCCCGCAAGCAGCCCCCGTAGATGCTCTATGTATCTGTAAATAAAATGTGCCCGGCATTGGCCAGCTGAGAGGCCTGCCAGCCAGACCTCCCGACCTCACAGAGGGGTTTCACCCTGAGGCGGCACCAGCTGCACCTGGGCCCACGTCGGGGTCACCTGCCCCCCTTCCCGCCCCCCTGTCCTCCCTGGAGGGACCGGGGTTTCACACACAGCAGCCAGGGCCATAAATAGCAGGGGGCCGCTCCCAGGCCAGCCTCCCAGGGCCCAAAAGGGAAGTGAGAGAAAGGCGGGCCGCTCTGTTCTCGCTGTAGAAAAGACTATTTCTGCACCGTTCCCATCAGGGGCTCCCCGCGCGCATCACACTCTGCTTTGCCCCACCCCCTCCATTTGATCCTCTCCGGGGGCCAGTGAGGGGCCCCACGGGCAGGTGGTCGATGAGGAAACAGGGGTGCTGGGGTTGCTCCCAGGGGTGCAGCTGAAGCCAGCCCCTCAGGCGTGAGTCAAGTGACTCATCCTGACTTCAGGGGCCCTGCAGGGTGAAGGACCCCAGGGGCCTCCTCAGCGAGTCACCAGGGGGACGTGACTCAGGGCGATCATTCATGGGGTGCGTGCACTTGCATAGCAAAACAGTCATCCCCAAACTCCTCAAGTAAAACTAGACTTTCAGAATCCATGGCCCCTGAGAATAGCCCGGCCCAGCAAGACCGTTCTGGGGACGTGTCTCACATGAGCAGAAGGTGGTGCGGGCAAAACGGTCAGGGCAGCGCCATCGGAAATGGCGAAAGTGACAACGGTGCCTTGTGTGTTGCTTCCCTGTAAGCCCACCCCACTTTAAGTTGTCCTTCTTTCATTCCTTTCCCATTTTTGATGTTCCTTCCACCTGTTACCTGTCCAGACTCTACCTGATACACCAACAAGGAAATGGCTGAATACAACGTGATACATACTTACAACGGAATATTACACAGCTGGTAAAGCACTAAGTGAGCTCTGTGTGTCTGTAGAATGGGTCTCTAAAACACAATGTGTTTTATTTTGTATAGTTTCTGTTGCTATGTTTTCAAGTTCACTAATCTTTTCTTCTACAGTGCCCAATCTGCTATTGATCACATCCAGTATATTTTCCATCCCATACATTGTAGATTTCATTTCTAAAGGTTTGAACTGAATCTTTAAAAAAATCTTCCATGTTTGTAGTTAACATGTACAATCCCTCCTCTAGCTTTTTGAACATATGCAATGCAGTTATAATAACTGCTTTGATGTCTTTGTCTACTAATTCTATTATTTGTGTCAGTTTGGGGGTTGATGTCAAGTGATTGCTTTTTCTCATTAGTGATCATATTTCCCTGTTTCAAGTGACTGGCAATTTTTTTATTGAATATAAGATGTTGTGATGTTTACTGTGTTAATTGCTGGATGTTTTTGTGTTTCTATAAATACTCTTGACCTGAAGGTAGATTTAAGTTGCTTGGAAATATTTAATACCTCTGGGTCTTGCTTTCCACCTTTGTTAGTTGGTGTCAGAGCAGTAGTTGTTCTAGAACTGACTGTGCCCCACTGCTGAGACCTGCATTCTCTGCCCAGTGCCGTTCCCAGCCTGGCTGAGACGCGCAGTCTGGCTGTGGTGAGCTTCAGGGCTGTTCTCTCGGACCCTTTCAGTGGGTTCTTTCCTCAGCCTCCGGTGCAGTTTTCCTCGTATGAATGAGCTCATCAGTACTTAGCTGAGTGCTGAATGAGGCACCTCTGAAATTGCCCAAGTTTCCTCTGTGTTTGGTGTCCCATCTCGGGTCCTCTCTACTGGCCATGCTGTCCTCTCTGGACTCCCTGCTTTGCCTCCGCGACTCAGGAAGACCGCAGGACTGTGCCTGTGGGGCCCCTTCCCCCACCTGGGCCGTAAAGTCTTTGCAGCTGCAAGCTAGGCAATCAAAGGGCATGTCTGGTTTGCCCCCTGCCTCTCAGGGATTCACTGTCCAACACTGACTCATGTCCAGTGATTCAAAAATAATTTTTCAGACATTTTGTCAGTTTTTAAAAAAATATTTCAATATGTTTTTTAGGTGTTTCAAATGGGATGATAAATTCAAGCTCTATTACTCAGTCTTTGTCTGAAATGGAAGTTCTCTGGAGTGCTCTTTACTACCTAAAATTCTTTTACATTTTTTTTGTTACATGTGTGTTTTCTGTCTTCCCCACCTGAATATATATACGTAAGCTCCAAGAGGTTAGGGGCCTTGTCTGTGTTGTCTCCTAAAACGCCTGCAGAAAAACCCGATTTTAAAAGGGTTTAAAACCACAGAGATCAGCGGCTCAGTGGCAGAGTTCTTGCCTGCCATGCTGGGGACCTGGGTTCGATTCCTGGTGCCTGCCCATGCAAAAAACCCCACAGAGGGCCAATCCTCATTTTTGGCGCACATTCCCGGGGATGCAGGCTGCGTTTTGGTGTTGCAAGCACACGGGCTCCCTTCTGATCACACGTCACTGCCACGGCAAGTCACGGTGTCCTGGCTTCAGAGGGACGGGGAGGGGATCTCCTGCTGTGACCCAAAGGCTCAGACAAGACGCGCCCGGGTTACAGAGGCCGCGCCGGAGGCCCTTGAAGGGCTTCACCTTAGAAAGCCAAAGTCACAGGAGCCTGGGGAGAGGAGGGGGACAGGTTGGGCTGCCGGGTTCCAGCCGGTGACCCCGGGGCGTCACGGGCCGCTGGAGGGGAGGTGGGCGTGGGCAGCCAGGCCCATCTGCAGGGGTGGTGGCTGAGGCCCTGCTCCGCCCCCAGCACAGGCCTCAAGGGTTGCCACCCGCGTGGCTGCGGGGCACCGTGGCAGCAGCAGGGCAGGAGGCAGGCTGGTCCCCGTGTGGACTCCGGCAGACAGGGCTGACCCCGGCCGCCTCGGGTGCACATGGCCTTGGCGCCCGAACCTCTCTTGGGTCGAGCACCGGGCGGGCTCAGGTCGCTGACCGAGGGCCTGGGGGTGGGGTGGGGGGAGGGGCTTGGCCCAACCCCTCCCCAGCGCCCGCCGGGTTCTTGCCCTTCCCGCAGCAGATAGGCGTTTCCATCCTGGCTCCCACCCTGCCTGGGAGATGCGCCCGGGGCCCGAGGACGCCGGCTCACCGCCCCCTGCCGGGCAGAGCCAGGAGTGCAAGGGGAACGCGGGGGCTCGGGGTGGGGGGGCGGCGGGTGTGGACCCCTGCGAGGGAGCCGCCACGGCCGCCTTGGAGCAGGGCCCTGAGCAAACGCGGCCTCGCAGGTGAGACCCTGAGGGGGCCCAGCCCCTGCCCAGCCTGGGGCCGCGAGCACCCGGTTTAGGGGGCACAACACACCTGACAACTGGTGACGGACAGACAGAGATCACAGCCAGCCACGGGCAGCAGAGCTAGGACATCCCTGGACTGAACCAAACTGCCGCCCAAGCACCTGGGGTCCCCGCGGGCCGCGGGGGGCTGGACATCCAGCTCGGGGGGTTGCAGGGCTGCACCTCCTCTGAGGCCTGCAGCTCTGGGGGCCTGAGGCCTGGAGCGCTTCCTCTGCCCACCCTGCGCCCCCCGCACTGGCCGTCCGTCCGCCTGTCCGTCTGTCTCCCGGCCCGTCTCCCGCTGGGGCTCCCGAGGACTGGATGTGTGAACCGAGGCTGCCGAGGCCAGTCCAGCTGCACCTAAGTGCCCCGTCCTCAGACGGGGCCACCGCCCCGGGTGGGGTTCTGGCTCGCCCCTGCCTCGGCGGGCTGCAGCTGCCTCCCCCCACTTCCACCCTCCGTTTCGGTATTTATGAATTTATTTCATCGTGACATATGTATGTTCTTCTCAGAATAAAGGTGTCTGGTGTGACCGGAGGCTTGGCTTCCCCCTGCTGCCACCCCTCTCCGCTCCACCGCAGCCCTGGCGCCCGGGCGGGGCCTGCCTCCACCCTTTGCAATCGCTGTTCCCTCTGGTCGTAAAACCCTTCCCGCCGGCTCTCACGTCCCAGCGCCCGAGAGACCTTCCCTGACCATCAGCTTCGAGAGTGTGCATATGCACACTCACGTACATGCACACACACATGCACAAACGCACACACACACACATACATGTGCACTCATGCATGCACACACACGTGCACCCATGCGCACATTTGCACACACGGGTGCACCCACACATTCACACACATGCAAGCGCGTACAAGCAGGCACACACTCACACACACATGTGTACCTGCACACGTGCACTCCTCACACACACACATGCGCATGTACACACACATTACACATTACTCAGCATTTACCCTGCTTTATCTTTCACTGTACTGGTTGGGGTTTTTCTGTCTGTTACTACGAGAGATATTACTATCTGGAAAACTGTTTGTCCCACGACAGCCGGAACCGCACCCGATGCTCACCTGGTGTCTTCAGCTCTCAGAACAAGATTGCGTGCGCAGGGGGGCTCGGGAAGCCTGAGGGAACGAATAGATTATATTCAAGTGTGGTTGTCACTGTTGGTGCACTGAGGGCCTGGAAAGGTTTGCAGCAGCCTCCCCGGGCCATGCCTGGCGGGGACACGCCACCTCCAGGCCGCCACTGCCCGTAGGGACCACGCAGTGCTGCCCCTCCCAGGCTGGCTACACCAAGCTTTGAACACCTGTGGGTAAAACTATCACCCACAACCTGGGTGTGCAAACAATGTCACGTATTTTATTTCCACAAATCAGATTAAATTTGATTTTTGCACATCCCCCACCGTGGTGGTTTGGAGCTGTGTGCACCCCCAAAATCATGTTTTTAAACTCAAATCCTGTGGGTGCGAGAAGGCCCTTCTGACGAGGGGCCTTAGTGGGGATCCCTCCTCCCCGGCTTGGGTCCTTCACAGACGAGGGAATCAAGGCGGGAGAGAGACCAGGCGCCGGGGGGCCGGAAGAGGAGGGGACACGCTGGGACCAAGGTGGCCAGCAGTCCCGAAGCCACTGTCGGGAAGAGGCCATGCCTGGACGTGCATGGACGTGCACGTCCTCCAGCCTCAGGCCATGAGCAGGTCAACACCAGGGTTTACGTGCAGCCCGTCCCTGGGCTCCACTTGTGCATCACAGGAGTCTCCCCTCACTTGGGCTCCCTCTGCAGGGTTGCAGGGCTCGGGTGCCCTGGGACAGGCCTCCTGCTGGCCGGGCTGCAACCCAGGGCCATCCTGCGTGGACTCTGTGAAGCCCCTCTCGGGGTCTTGGCGGAGACACGGCTGTCCCTTGGCACGGCCATCCCCTCAGCCACCTCGGGGCCTACCAGGAGCCCCAACAGCCACCGGCCTCAGCCCTCCCTGGGTTGGGGCCTCCCCTCCTTTCCCAGCAGCTCTCAGAGGCACAGGGTCCCCCACCCCTCTCTGGACATGCAGGGTCACCTCCTGGACCAGCGGCCGGGAATCCTCAGTGGGCAGCCGCTGGCCTGCATTGCTCGACCCCCACTGAGTTTTTTTTTTTAATTGAGGTGAAATTCATATAACATAAAATTAAGTTGGCATTTAGTACACCCCCAGTGTTGTGCAACCACCTCACCATTCCAGTCCCAAAATGTTCTGATCACCGATGAACCCCAAGCCCACCGAGCACTGCCCCCCACCCCCTCCCGCAGCCCCTGGAAACCATGACCCGCTTCCTGTCTCTCTGGATTCGGGTATCCCGGATCTCACCGCAAGGGCAGCACATAACCTGTGACCTTTGTATCCGGCCCCTTTCACTACAGCGCTGCTTCTCAGGGTCACGCACGTGGGGGCCACACGGGCCCTTCATCCTTCTTACGGCTAATCGAGGTTCCTCTGTACAGTCAGCCCACGCTGCCCACCGGCCGCTGGTGGACAGCTGTGTTGTGTCCTCTCACAGCTGTTCCAAATAGAGCTGCACGAGCACCCGTGTTCGCATTCGTTTGAACCCCGCTTTCGTTTCTTTGGGAGATTTACCAGGAGATGAACTGCATTGTAAACCTTTGTTTAACTCTCTGAGCTACTGCCCGGCTGTTTCCCAAAGCAGCTGCACCTTTGTACGTTCCTACCTCCAGTACTCAAGTATGTACCTTCGTAATGCAATCCTTTTCATTAAAAAGTGAATGGATTTAAAGAAAAGCATATGCAACCCACTGTACAGGGGTGCAGCGGAAGTCACGAAGGTGGACATTGAAGCGGGTCCAGGGAGTGGGCGAGCAGTGCTGGGCTCTCTGTCCCCCCACTTCCTGGTGGTTTCTAGAGGGAGGGTTTTACATGCTAAGGCTGTGGAGTGCTGCCTACCAGACATGGAACGGCTTCTAAGAAGGGGACCTACTAAGTTGCAAGTTTTCCGTTCTAAGACCATAAAAACGTCCAAACTAAGGCATTCAGAAAAAGATGCCTTGACTCTGAAGAGAAGGCCGATGGCGTTCGGGGTCCCTCTGTCTCACGGGAAGGCTCGAGCTGACTCTGCAAGCTTTCTCTGCAGGCTTCTGGTTTCCAATGGCTTCCCCAGGAGTGTTTTCTTTCTGCATCTCCAAACGTCTCTGTGGTAGTTAGATTTGGTTGTCAACTTGGCCAGGTGGAGGCACCTAGTTCTGTTGCTGTGGACATGAGCCAATGGTACCTGAACCTCATCTGTGGCTGATTACACCTGCAGTCGACTAGGAGGCGTGCCTGCTAAAATGAGTGACGTTTGACTTAATTGGCTGGTCCTTAAACGAGAGAGCTCAACGTAGCACAGCCCAAGCAGCTCGGCATTCCTCATCTCAGCACTCGCAGCTCAGCCCAGGCCTTTGGAGGTGCAGAAAGGAATCACCCTGGGGAAAGTTGTTGGAACCCAGAGACCTGGAGAGAAGGCCAGCAGAGACCACCCTGTGCCTTCCCACATAAGAAAGAACCTCAGTGGAAAGTTAGCTGCCTTTCCTCTGAAGAACTAACAAAATAAATCCCCTTTTATTAAAGCCAATCCGTCTCTGGTGTGCTGCATTCTGGCAGCTAGTAAACTAGAACAGTCTCTATGTCGACTCTTAAAGGGCTCCAGTAAGCGGATTAAGACCACCTTGAACGGGTGGGTCATATTTCCATGGCAACCACCTAATCAAAAGTTCCCACCTAAACGATAGGTCTGCCCCCCCAAGACCAGTTTAGGAGAAAGGACACCACAGCTTCCAGCCCGCCCAGGAGGAGAGCCAGCTATCGACGCATCGTCTGAGAGCCCGATCCACCCCTCAGCGCCAGCTCTGAGGTAATGCAGCCGGGCTCTGCAGCCTCTTGCACCGCCTGGCTCGATGCCTCATGTTGCCCGTGGAGACTGCTGGGGAAACTTTGGAGGAAGGAGAAAACGGATGTTTTCTCTCCAGTTCCAGTGTCCCCTCTCTTGAGGCACTTGCTGCCCAGGAGGCGTCCCCAGCACCAGCTCCCCCAGCACGCACCGTGGCCAGCACCACCCTGAAGCTGTGGGAGTCCACGGACAGCTTTTGGCTGGCAAGGAAACTTCCAGAGAACCACTCCCTGGGTAGGTGAACTTCCGGCAGGTTCTGAGGCACAGCAGCCCCTGGATGGCTTCCTCTGGTACCCTGGAGGGTGGGTTTCCAGGGGCTTCTCTGCCATTGGGGGTGGCCCAGCCACGCCCTCCCCCAGTGAGGTCTGGGGGTCCCAGCCTGGCTCACAGAGGTGGGGGTGCTCCCTGGTACTGAAACTCGGCCCTGGGCAGCTGGCTGCCCTCATCTCTGCCGTTCCTGTCTGCTTTAGAATGATCTTGACTTTTTAGTAGATACTTGGTCACACCGATATAAACACCTTCCACCCACATCGCTTTGGGTTTCTGTCTTCTAACTGGGCGTGGCAAACACTAAGGGCCCAGCTCTGCACCCGCCCACAGAGCCTGGCAGGTAAGGCATGTTTGAAAGCGCTGGGTGCAGCCTTCACAACGGGAGCTCTTTTTTGGGTGCACTCACAGAGGAGTAGCTGTTCTGCACCCATGCGTGGGAGCCACAGGTGGACTCTGGAAATGAACGAACACAGATTCGGGCACCTACCAGTTAAGGCTTATCCCTGGTGCCGCAGACAATGCAAAACTGTGTGTTTGCAAAGAGAATAGCCAGGCTGCTCTCACTGCTTCAAGTTTAGGAAAATGCCTTCGACCAAACCTGCTGTGTTTGTTTGTTTTAAACAACAGACCCAAGGTGGGTTTTACTCCATGTGTTGGTAGAAGACAGAGAAGTAAAGGTAAATAAACAGACTCTGGGGCCAGAATAACCGTGCTCCCTGCCCCCCCCCCCCAGGAATTTATCTCAGTTGAGGTGCCCAGAGGGGGCTCGGCTCAGTTTCGGAATTGAAAAGTCCTCAGATGCAGCCTCCAGCCCTGTGCTCTGGTTTCCCAGGTTAGGAAAGCAAAGTGCCTTAAGGCTTGGGTCACCGGGTTTGGGATTAGAAGACCTGGGTTTTAGCCAAGGCTTGGTCCAGGCAGGCTGTGTGACCTAGGCCAAGTTGCTGAACATCTCTGGACCTTGGTTTCCTCATTGAAATGAGGGAGCGAACATGCTGGCCCAGGACTGGTGGAAATGCGTCTCCTAAACCCAAGGGGCAGTGTCCGAGTATGTGCTCTCCGGGGGGCAATTGGGTAACAGGAATCAGGAGCGGGGGTCTCAAATCCAAGGTGGGTAATATAACAGAGTCAGCCCTTCAACACAAGGGCATTTCATAGTTTTCCAAGATAAGCCGGGAATCTGAATTCTTTTTTTCTGATTTTGAGATTTATTATAAAGCCACAGCGGTTATAAACAGCATGGTACTGGCACAAAGACATAAGTACTAGCCAACTGAATCAAATTGAGAGTGCAGAGAGAGAACACCAAATCTGTGGCAATTGATCTTTTTTTGCCCTATTGTTGATCTATTTTTAATCCATATTTTTTACTCATCTGTCCATCCATAGATAAAAGGAGGGGAATCTGATTTTAATGGGAAATCTTAAGCTTTAAATGTCAGCATGCATTAAAGAAAAAGTTGCATGGTCAAATCAAACTCAGCTAAGAGCCAAATGGACACTGTGGCCATCAGTTTTAGATCTCTGATGGGGAAAAAACCTAAAGAATCCACCCTCCTTTTGACACAGGAATTCCACTTCTAAGAATCTATCCATAAAAAAATGCTGTAAAATGTGGGTGAAGATTCACACATACACCTGAGCGTTGTTTTAAAAGCCCAAAGCTGGGAAGTCCCTAGGGAAGTTTAGTCAAAGGCTCCGTGGCCCTCCCCAGTGGAAGGAATGTTTGTAGGTGCTTAAGGTGGTTTTTATGGAGATTATGGAATGTCTCTAACAGGCAGGTGATGTACTAATCAAGAAAAACCTAAATATATATATATATCAAAGGCATATATTTAGGTTGACATGGCTCATCTTTTTTTTTTTTTGGTACTTTCTGCATTTGATTCATTGTATCAAAACATTGTAAACATTTTTATCTCAGAAGCACATTTCTATATATCAATTTCCCTTTTGCTCAACCCACTCTTGCCCTTTCACATACAGGATCTACTTTGGGCAGAGATCCGTTCCCCTTGTGCTGTTCTGAAACTGTTCTGTACCCCAGAAAAGCCACGTTCTTTTCATCCTGATCCACTCTCGCGGGGGCAGGCCTACCATTCGGGTGGGACCTTTTGATTAGATGGAGAGGTGACCCCGCCCATTTAAGGTGAGTATTTATTAGTTTCTTAAAAGAGCTGAGACAGGGAGCATACGCCTAGACACGGACACTTGGAGATGCCTGGAGAGCTGACATAAAAGCCACTGGATTGAGAAACTGGAAGCAACACAACCTGGAAGCGAAGGCCTAGGAGATGCCAGCCGCGTGCCTTCCCAGCCGGCAGAGAAACCCGGCGTGCTCTGCCTTTCTTGAGTGAAAATGTAACGTGACGCCTTCATTCGGACACTTTTAGGTCCTTGGAATTGTAGCCTGTAAAAGCCAATCATTTCTGGTATTTTGCATTCCAACAGCCTTAGCAATCCAAAACTCGCCCTGCCCAATCCACACCTATTTACCTTTTTGCTCTTTTTCTAATAAGCACGTCACTCAAACCTCTTGAGCCCAGCTGTGGACAGCGCTGGCACAGGGCCCAGGCCTCTGCACAGGGCAGAGCACGTGTTGCCTCCTCTTCAGCCCTGGATAAAAACGGGCGTTTGGGCGCTTCCTCTTCGGAATTCGTTTTCTGGGACAGGTGTGATTCCGCAGACATCGGACAGGTCGCGCCCTGGGATCTTCCTGTAAAACCTGAATTCCGTTTTGAGCACTGTGGGCTCGAGGGCAACGGCAGGGCCTTGATAAGAGAAAGAAAGAAAACACGGCCGCTGTGCTTGACGCACCTGCTCAGGCACAGCGGCTCCGACCCAGACCCGGGGCTCAGGTGAGCCTTCCCCACCGCCTGGGGCCCAGCTGGGGTCTCACGGCTCCCTCAGAACTAGCCTAGTGTCCGAGCAAAGGGGCCTGCCCTCAAGGCGCCAAGGGGTGGCTTTAGAGAAGAAATGCCACCCACCAGCGTGCCCAGGGAAGAGAGGTGGTGTATGCAGGAGGCTCTCCCGGTGGACTGCGTGGAGGAGGCAGCGTTCGGGCCGGGCCTCGAGGGACGGGGAGAGAAAGGCGAAGAAAGAAACGATTTCCACCGTGTCATAAGAGCGCCCGCCTGTCCGGGGGGTCCGCGTCGGTTTTCCTGGGGGACACCCCTCGCTCTCCCGCCCGGCTGCGCCCTCCTCCCGGGCCCCCATCGCGGGCGCCGCGCTTCCCGCCTTCCCCAGCAGGTGGCGCCCCGGCTTGCCGGCAGGGCACGCGGGGAGGGGCGGCCCGGCTCCGGGCATTGCTGCCGGGCTGGGCGCGGGCGCGCTGCCGGCCGGGCCACCCTCCCGTCGGGAACTCGGAGCCCCGGGGACGCGGAGGGGCTTGGGGGCGGGAACGTGCGTTTGTTCGCCGGGGTGGGCTGCGGGCCACGGGGGTGGTCACGGGGAGGACGCGGCTCCGTCCCGGGAGGGCGCGCGTGGCCGCTGGGCCCAGCTCGGTGGCGGCGGGCCGGCGGCCCCCACGTACGCCCCCGGCGCCCTCGCGGGGTTTCTCCACGAGGGGAAGAGCCACGCGTGCGCAGGGCCGCGGGGTGTTCGAGGGCAGCGCAGGCTGAGCCAGAAGCGTGGACGCGGTTCAAGGGAAACGGCGGGTTGAGCCTCCGCTGCGGGAATAAAGGTTTTCAAAGCAGCGCACCCGGCTGTGCCCGTCGCGGGGACCACCGGCGCGGGCCGCGGCCGAGTAAAAAGCAGCTGTGACCGCCTTTCTTCGCGTGGGACAAAGGTGCCTCACTCGTGCCAGTGATAGTGGGGGGCGGCAGGATCCTTCTGTGAACCTACAACTTCTCTAATTAAAAGGAAGAAGGCGTTATTAAAAACAATAGTGCGCAGCGGGCAGTGAACAATCACGGACTACAGCTGAAGCCCACGGCACGGGTGGAACTAGTGCCCGGTGCCCGGCTGCGCTCGCTCCGCCTTTCCCCGGAAGACTGAGCTCCAGCTGCCCACGCGGGAGCCCCCACCCCCACCCCATAGCGCCCCCGTCCTGCACTCCTCACCCCCCCCCCCCCGCCTGACTCCGCGGCACCCCCCGCCCCTGCCCAAGGCAGTGGGCAAGCCAGAGGCTGGACAGTCAGGCTCTACAACCCACCGTCGCGGCCACAGCACTGCAGACACCCCTTGTCAAGAGGATACGATGCACAAAGTCCTCCTGTGAAGCCCGGCACCCTCCGGCGCTCAATAAATCACAGCTGAGTCGTTTCACGTGCTGTCCTGGGCGTGTGCCGTAGGAGAGGCCCCCCAGCCCGGCTGCAGCATCCCAAGATGAAGACATCCGATTCCAGGGCCCTGAGACGCAGCTTCCCAATACCCACCCATGTCCGGCCTATTTCACCACTATCCCCATGAATGCCCTTTTAGTCTCTCCTTGCATACCTCCAGGAACAGGGGGCTCACCATCTTACGAGGTCACTTCTCAAATCATTTGAAAGCTTGGCCCTACACTGAGCCGGCATCTGCCTCCTGTGGGCCTGGCTCAGCCATCCAGGGGCCGTGGAAACCTTGCTGGCCAGAGGGGGCCCCCGGGTGCTATAGCATGTGGGCCGTTCACGCCTGCTCCCGCCCTTCTCGGAGTGCCGCACCCCAACCACTGTGGGCTGGCACTGCCTGGTGGGGAGGGCAGGGAGGCAAGCAGTCTCCAGCCTCTCTGTGGTGAGTCCACACGTGGCTGTGGCCTAAGGCCCAGACTCAGGTGTCCCCAGCAAGTGGCCCTCTCCCCGGAAGAGGGATGTGGGCAGGGTGCCCGGCGTGTCCCCTCCAGCCACTTGCCAGCTGGATGACCTTGAGCCACAAAGCGTCTGCCTCCCTCTTTCTTATATGTGGGATATTGGCCAGCTGATGGTAGAAGGCCCAGGGCTGTGCCGGACTCACACTGAAGCCGACAGGATCCCTGGCAGCTAGGAGGGAGGCCTCGCCTTTCCCAGGTCACAGAGGAGGACCGGAGATCAGAGAGGTTGGGCAGTGTGCTCACAGCTGCACAGCCTGAATATGATTCAGAGCCCACTGCTTTCACCCGCCTGGGGTTCCAGATGGTAAAATAAGTACAGCTTACACTTTGCATGTGACCGCCTGCAGGAGCCTTGAGGACATTATGTTGAGCGAAGTAAGTCGGACACAAAAGGACAAGTATTGTATGACCTCACTGACATGAACTAATTATAAGAAATAAGCGCAGAGTTAAAATCTGGAATATAGGTTAGCAGGAGATAGAATGAGGCTAGAGAACGGGAGCGGACGCCTCATGTGTGCAGGGTGGTTAAGTAGGCTGGATGTGAACGGTGGATGCGGCTAGCGGTGGCGGCAGCCCAGGGCGGGGCGGGAGCCCGATGCACGGCATTGCCTGTGGCCAGCAGGAGCGAAGCAGAGGTTGAGCAGGGGACTGGGCCGCGCTGCGGGGGGCTGTGGGGGTGATGCCTGTGAGTCACAGCACGAGTGGAAGGACGCTCTTCGTAAAGGACAGCCAACGCACGACACTGTTCCAAGCAGTTAATGAAAGGGGGGGTCTCTGCGGGGGACATGCCGCAGGCCACATGGGATGTCTGAATACTCTTCCTTCGACAGCAGCAGGGCTGGGGGCGGCCGCGGGGGCGTGACGGGCAGGGGAACTTTGTTTTTTCAGCAATGCAAATGTTCTAAATTTGATTTTGGTGATGAATGCACAATTCTGCGATGACGATTGTACGCTTTGGGTGCATTGTAAGGTGTGGGAATAGATCGCAGTGAAACCACTGAAAAGCTGGTGGACTCCACCAGCCGAAGTAACACCCTGGAAGAAGTTCCCCGGCTCACCCATCCTCCCCCAGTACCGCTGTGTGAGCAAAAAGTCAGCTTCCATTACATTGGACCACTAAAATGGTTTTTTTTGTGTGTGTGTGCCATTTTAGCCATTTTTGAGTGCACGATTTAGTTGGCATTAATTACATTTACAATGTTGTGTTGCCACCACCACCCAAAACAGAAATTCTTTACCCACTAAGTAATAGTCCCCCAAACGTCTGCCGCCAGCCCTGGAGAGCCCCTAAGCTCCTTTCGGACTGTGACTGTGTCTGGTCCGTGATAAGTCTAGAGACGTATGGTAGGCAGCCTCTTTGTGCCTGGCTTATTTCCCCCACCATGACGTCAGAGGAAGCGACACCTCGCTGTGGTTTTGATTTGCATTTTCCTAATGATTGATAACGCTGAGCATCTTTCCATCTGCTTGGTGGCTTGTATGATCTGTGCAGAGATACCTGTTCACGTCCTTGGACCACTGTTAAACTGTCTTTCGTTGCATGGCAGTCTGTATGTCTTCTGGATGTTAAACCCTTGTCAGATCCATGACTTGCAACTGTTTTCTCTCATTCTACAGTTACCGTTTCACTTTTTAAATATTGTCCTTTAATGCACAAGTTTTTAATTTTGATGAATACAACCTACTTTTTCTTTTGTTTCTCATCTTTTGGTGTCAGATCTAAGAACGCATTGCCAAACAAGGTCAGGAAGAATTACGCCTCTGTTTTCTTCTAAGAGCTTTTGTTTTAATTGTGAAAAATAACATATTTACAAAAAAAAAAAAAAGCAATAAATTTCAAAGCACATGACAATTAGTTGTAGAACTGATTTCAGAGTTTGGTATGGGTTACAGTTCCAAAATGTTAGGTTTTTCCTTCTGGTTGATCCAAGATACTGAAGACTAAAAGAAATATCACTATAATGATTCAGCACTCATACTTGCTTGTTAAATCCTACCTTCTCTGTGTAACTCCATCTTCTCCTTTGATCTTTCTCCCAATCTTTAGGGATATTTGGGCTATGCCCGTTTTAACTTTTTCTTGTTGGAAAGGGATGTCGCTAGTTTGGAGTAGGGGGACGGAACTAGCTGATGTTCTGGTGAGGCTGGGCCCTCTAGGTTTCAGGACTTATCTGGTCCAGGGACCCATCTGGAGGTTGTAGATTTCTGGAAAGTTACTCTAGTGCCTGGAACCTTTGTAGAATCTTCTATTTTGCCCTAGGTGTTCTTTAGGGTTGGCAGGAATGGTTTTGGTTGGGGGTTGGCAAACCATGGTAAATAGCGATATCTGGCTGAAGCTTGTATAACAGCAACCTCCAGAGTAGCCTCTCGACTCGGTTTGAACTCTCTTTGCCACGGATACTTTATTAATTATACTTCTTTCCCCCCGTTTTGTCAGGATGTAATTGTTGATCTCAGGGTGCCAGGTCTAGATTCATCCCTGGGAGTCATCTCCCACGTCGCCAGGGAGACTTTCACCCTTGGGTGACATGTCCCACGTAAGGAGGAGGGCGATGATTCCACTTGGGGAGTTGGGCTTAGAGAGACTGAAGCCACATCTGAGCAACAACAGAGGTCCTCCAGAAGTAACTCTTAGGCATGCCTACAGGGAGTCTAATATTCTCTACTACCCATGGAAGCTTCACAAGAGTAAGCCTCAGGATCGAGGGCATGGCCTATTGATGTAGGTGTCCCTAATATTTGATACAGTGTCAGGGGTTTCCCCAGTGGTAAAGTTTAGTAGTTCCATATTTTTTCTCCCATCCCTCAAGGGAATTTGCCAGTACTTTTTAATGACCTACTCAGCACGCTCTGGGAAGTGTCTGGGCTTTACATTAAGCTGTACAGGATTACAAGCCTCATTTCCATTCTGAGATCCCTGTGTTTGAGTTGTTTAAATAATCTAGCCAGGCGAGCAGTTCAGTCCTCGAGTTTTGCCCTTTCTTCTTTTTTAATATAGGCATTTAGTACAATAAATTTCCCTCTTAGCACAGCCTTTGCTGTATTCCATAAGTGCTTGTATGTCGTATTCTCATTTTCATTCGTTTCCAGATATTTACCGATTTCTCTAGCAATTGTTCCTTTGACCCACTAGTTGTTTAAGAGTGTGTTATTTAATCTCCATATATTTGTGAAAGTTCTGGTTCTTTGGTTGTTGATTTCTAGCTTCATTCCACTGTGATCAGAGAAAGTGCTTTGAATAATTTCAATCTTTTAAAATTTATAAAGACTTACTTTGTGTACCAGTATATGATTTATCCCAGAGAATGTTCCATGTCACAAGGGAAAAATGTATATCCTGGTGTTTTGGGGTACAATGACCTATATATGTCTGTTAGGTCTAATTCATTTGTCAAGTTATTTAGCTTCTTTATTTCCTTGATGATCTTCTGTCTGGTTGCTCAGTGGTGTATTGAAATCTCCTGCTGTTATTGTTGAAACATCTATTGCTCCCTTCAGTTTGCCAATGTCTGTCTCATGTACTTCGGAGCTCCTTGATTGGGAGCATAAACATTTATGACTGTTGTATCTTAGTGAATTCTCTCTTTTATTAATATGTAGTGTCCTTCTTTGTCTCTTATGATGTCTTTACATTTAAAGTGTATTTTGTTTGATATTAGTATAGCTACTCCTGCTTTTGTCCAGTTACAGCTTGCATAGAAGATCTTTTTCCATCCTTTCACCTTTACTCTATTTGTATCCTCGTATCTAAAATGAGTGTCTTGTAAGCAGCGTATAGCTGGGTTATGTTTCTCAATCCATTCTGCCAGTCTGCATCTTTTAGTTGCTGAGTTTAGTCCATTATCATTCGAAGTTATCACACATGCACAAGTGCACTATCACATTTTCCTAAAGTTGTGATGTGCTGATTTGAAACTATTGTGTATCCCAGAAAAGCCATGTCCTTTTCCTGATCCAGTCTTGGGGCGGCGGCAGCCATGTTTCTTTAATCTCGATTCAGTCTTGTGGGGTGGAAACTTTGATGGGATTGTTTCCATGGAGACATGACGCATCCAATTGTGGGTGTGGTCTTTTGATGACTAGAGCTGTGATTCCACCCATTCAAGGTGGGTCTTGATTAGTTTCCTGGAGTCCTTTAAGAAGGAACCATTTTGGAGAAGCTTCAGAGCTGACACAGACAGAGACGTGTGGAGATGCAGGAAGAAAATGGCCCTGGGAAGCCAGTCCCCAAGGGGACTGTGCAAATACTTTTTTGGTCTCTGCCAAAATTACTCTGGGATATATCACAGCATCACACTAACATGTACAAATTTACAAGCTCACAGGATCTCACATGCATTCAAGATTCCTTGTAGTTATGGTACTCTAATAAAATGATCATACAAGTTAAATTAGATAATGTGTTACCTCAAATATAAATTTTGTGCCAAATTAGCATCCTTTCCTTTGGTCTCACACAGAAGTTGATGTTTTAAAATATTGACATATCATCCATTACCCTGTATTCTGATTTACCTTAGTCCTAACCAAATCAGCTTCATTCATATCTCTAGATGAAGTCTGATAGCTTCTTCAAATGATTTAACCATTTAATGCTGGCTCTCAGAGCTTTATGCTCTAACTTAGTCTCAGGTGTCATGTTATATACATACCTGAAGTTTCAGGGAATGATCAGGTTATACTCAAATAGCTCAGTATCTCAGAATTTAGAAATAACAATTACTACTCCTGAATATTTGTGACTGCACAATCTAGGAACACTTAAAATAGGCCCCATGTGATAACCCATGCTTTCCACTTCAATTCTCTGAGTTTGTACATTATACTTAGTCTATGAGTGAGATGTGATAATGTTTCCCTTTTTGTTTCTGCCCTTTCATTCAACACCCATCCTTAATTTTGTTCACCTAGTTGCATGCCTCACAATTTCATTCCTTCTTGCAGCTGGTCAGTAGTTCATTGTATTTATACAACACAGATCCCCCCCTTCTTAGCCTCAGTCATTGTACCATTAGGCCACCTCATACCCATTGTGAATCATGGAAATTCCACCATAAATGCCAGTGTCCAAATGTCCATTAATGACTCCACTCGCAGTTCCTCCAGGTATATACCAACAATGGGGTTGCAGGATCATATGGGAACCCCACACCTAGTCTCCTGTAGAACCACCACACTGCACTCCAGAGGGGCTGCACCTCTCAACTTCCCTACCAACAGTGGATAGGTACATCCCTTTCTCCACATTTACTCTAATACTTGTTTGTCTCTATTCATTTTTTGGGGGGAGTCCTCATTCATATTTTTTAGGTGCATGGTCAAGGAATCAAACCCAGGTCTCCTGCACGAGAGGTGAGCATTCTACCACTGAACAACCCGTGCACCCTCTATTCATTTTTAAACAGTTTTATTCACACACCATACACTCCAACCTACTATTAGACACACCTTCACCATTTACTTTCCTTCTGCATAGAATCCATAACTCACCCTCATACCCTTTAGTTTTGGCGTAATGCTTTTGTTATATTAATGGAGTCATACTGCAATGTTACTGCTGACAATAGTCGCTAGCTTGCATTGACTGTACTTTTCCCTATGTACTGTCCATTTTCAATACCTTGCAGTGTTGACATTCTGAAGTTATACCGCATGACTGCTTATTCTCCATATTTTCTTCTGGCTCCATATGTGCCCCAACCCTTCTCCCTCAACCATGTTCACATTCAGCTTCATTAATTACACTTATATTATGATTTTGTGCTATCCATTTCTGAATGTTTACAATCAGTCCTGTTGTACAATCTGTATTCTTTCAGTATCAATTGCACAATCTTTACCATGTTTTTATCTCCTGATAACCTATATTCTTAACTTCAATTCTCAAACTTCACTCATTAATGTTAATTCATATTAGTGAGAGCATAATGTTTTTGTCCTTTGCTTTCTGGCTAATTTCACTCAGCACAAGGCCCTCAAGGTTCATCTCTGTCGTTACATGCTTCATGACTTCATTCTGTCTTACAGTTACATAATATTCTGTCATGGAAATATAACACATCTTGTTTAGCCAATTGTCTGTTCATTGACATTTGGGCTGGTTCCACCTCTTGGCAATCATAAATAATGTTGCTATAAATATCAGTGTGCAAATGTCCATTTGTATCCATGCCTTCAGTTTGTCTGTATATAAATCTAGTAATGGGACTGCTGGGTCATATGGCAATTTTATACTTAGCTTCCTGAGGAAACACAAAGTGGCCTTCCAGAGTAGTTGTACCATTTTACATTCCATCATCAGTGGATACCTATGCCTTTTTCCCCATGTCCTCTCCAGTACTTGTCATTTCCTGCTTTTTTTTTTTATAATAGCCATTCTAGTGGGTGTGAGATGATATCTCATTGTGGTTTTGCTATCTCATTGAGGAAAGGGAAGTGGTATCAGCTCTCGGATCTGAGATGCCCAGTCTCCAAGGTATTAGAGTCTGGCAAATGAAACTTACAGTTTAAAGTGTGGCCCGCTGGGAGAATCCTTTGTAATTTTCAAAGGTCCGTTTGTAACTGCATTTCTTGGGGGAAAAAACCCCTGAGACACAGGATATCAAGGACAATTTTCATCATATTCTTAGAATTTAGAGGCTACATTAAAGAAACAAATACTAAAATGCAGAGGATGAAGGTGCTTAACAAAATCTCATGAGTATGAGTTTGAATTGGGATTGGGGTCAGAGATTGAAACAGGAGTCTGGAAGCACATGGAAAATAATTGCAGTGTTTTCTGGCTCTTCATATAACCTGAAGAAATAGAGCTTCTTTAGGAAAAAAGATAAGAGAAAACCCAATTATTTAGACATTTCAATTTTACTTCCTTCTCCCATGAATTTATTTTGAAAATTACTAATTTTTGTGATAGCATTCTAATAAACATGGTACAGTTCTGCATTTGCCTATGTGTTCTTAAATATCTTGTAATTATACTTTGTACTTTCAATTTAAAGGCTTCAGATATCATTTGTTGGTTTTCTTGCAAGGAATTTGATTTTTGATGAAACTGTAAATGGATCATTTTTATCTGAATTTAATTTTGTATTTATTTCTTCCTCACACATAATAATACAATTTTATTTCTTCGTTTTGTATACAGCAAACTTGTTTAATTATGATTCCTGTAGTTCTTCTATGGATTCTTTTAGAAGTCTAGATAGGAATTCATGTTGGCTATAAACAGTTATGTTTACTTTCTTCCTTTCTTATCGTTAATCTTACTTTAAAAATATTTTTATTAAGAAGTATGCATGCATATATAGTCCAGCCATATTATGCAAAGACTCACAATATTATCACATAATTGTGTATTCTTCACCATGATCATTTTTAAACACTTTCATCATTCCAGAAAAAGAACTCATACATCTCATACCTCCTACCCCTCCCTTTCATTGACCCTGACCCACAATATTTCAATCTACCCAATTTTTCACCTTTATCTCATACTATTATTTAATAATTTTTAATCTTTTTTTCCTCATCTGTCCATACCCTGGATAAAAGGAGCATCAGATACAAGGTTTTCACAATCACACAGTCACCTTGTGAAAGGTACATAATTACACTGTCTTTTTCAATAATCAAGGCTACTGGAATATAGTTCAACAGTATCAAGGATTTACCTCTAGCCACTCCAATACACCGTAAACTAAAAAGTGATATCTGTATGATACATAAGAAAAACCTCTAAGAAAACCTCTCAACTTGGTTTGAAGTCTTTTAAGCCTTATTTATCATTCTTGCTTTATTGTATTGGTTTTAATCTCCAGCATGTTGATGAATAGAAATTGAAATGGCAGATATCCTTGTTTTTGTTCAAGCTCTGGGGTAAATGTTTGAATATTTCACTAATATATGTTTCCTATAGGCTTTTTGAAGATGATTTCTATTATATTAGGAAGTTTCCTCTGTATCATTTTGCTAAGAACTTGCATCATGATAGGGTATTCAATTATTGCACATATATCCCTACATATTGGGGTATAATTTTGCTTTCTTAAACATCCTTGTTAAATCTACATATCAAGGTAATACTGATCTAATTTTTGAAAAATGTAGATTATTTAAAATTTTTATATTACCTGCCAATTTCTACATAAGATTATTATTTTTCTTCCTTAGAGTTTGGAATAATTCATGAGGGAAGTCAACTGGGCTTGTTGTCTTCTAAATGATGCGCATATTATTTATATACTTTGGTGTATATATATGTATTCTTTACGTGTGGTTTGTTATTCTTCTAGATTTTCTGCATCTCTCAATTTAGATTTCTTTCATCTTTCTTATCATTAAAATCAAAATACTTTCTAAATATTGTTTGACTCAGTGATTATTAGGCAATATATTATTCAATTTCCAAATAACGGATGTGTATTTTAAAAAATATATTGTTTTATTTTTCTCTGATTTTGCCCTAAATCATATTTTGTCAAATAATATAGTCTGAAGTATTTTACATTTACAATTTTTTGAGTTGTGCCTTATGGACCTACTTACAGTCAATCTTACGTGTTCTTTGCTCTTATTGATTATAGTGATCCGCATGTGTCATTCATATTTATGTTGTTCATTTTTGTCCAGATCTTCTGTATTTTTATATGTTACTGTTCTAGTTTGCTAGCTGCTGGAGTGCAGTATACCAGAAACAGAATGGCTTTTAGTAAGTTTCTAGTTTACAGTTCTAAGGCTGAGAAAACAAGTCTATAGAAATGTCCAATCTAAGGCATCTAGGGAAAGATACCTTGGTTCAAGAAGGCTGATGATGTTCGATGTTTCTCTCTCTCAGCTGGAAGGGCACATGGCAAACATGGTGGTGTCTGCTGGCTTTCTTGTGGCTCTACAAAAACAGACTCCAAAATGCTTCCTCTTTTAAAAGATTCCAGTATGCAACTCCACTTTCAATGGGTGGAGACACACCTCCATGGAATCATCTAACCAAAAGTTACAACGCACCATTGGGTGGGTCACGTCCCCATGGAAACAATCAAAATGCTCCCACCTAGCAATATTGAATGAGGATTAAAGGACATGGGTTTTCAGGGGTCCACCACAGATTCAAACTAACACAGTTACTAACGGGCTTATTCTATCATATTATTAATGGGATATTTTCTTACATTATGATTATGTCTATTTTTCTTTTTAGTTCTATTTTTCTTGATATATTTTGAAGCTGCATAATTAGGCATGAACAGATTAAGAACTAGTATATATTCTTTAAGGGTGGACATTATTTATGATTTTGATGACAAGCTCAATTTGCCTACAAGCCCATTTTGTCAGATGTATCAATACAGCCTACAATTATTTGTATATTTAAGTTATGTCTCTTGTTAGAAGCATATGACTGAGTTTGGTACTCTCATCCAGT